>NW_025765818.1:0-105075 GCF_003918875.1 Haliotis rubra | reverse complement strand
TACCGTTATTACTGGATTCCAGTTACATGCTTTCCATTCCATCCTTTCCATACCACTCCATCCTTCCATCCTTCTCCCATACCACATCCATCCTTCCATTCCTTCCTTCTTTCCACCATATACCATCATCCATGGTTTCATCATCCATCCTTACATCTTCTTCTTTTCCTGCCATACACCACATCCACCCCATCCGTCCATCCATTTCCCATTCCACATCATCCATCCTGTCCATCTTTGTCCATCCATCCATTCCATCCTTTCTTCACCACATCCATCTCATCCTTCCATCTTTGTGCTCCACTGTCACATCCTTCCATCCTTCTTCTTTTCCACATCGTGTCCATCCTTCCATCTTCTTCTTCCATCATGCATCATTCCATGCCTTCCATGTGCTTGTTCCATTCGTCTCGTGTGTGCCACGTTGTCCGTCGGCCTGTGGTTCCGTCCGGCCTGGCCATCATCTGTCCCGTCCATCCATCCGTCCATGGTTGTCCGTCCAGCCACGTCCATCCGTCTCGTCCTTCCGGCAGTGATCCATCCTTCCGGCCTTCCTGTCCATCCGTCCTTCCTCCGTCCATCCAGCCATCCGTCCGTCCATCCATTCCATGCACCATCCATCCCATCCATTCCGTCCATTCTGTGGCCACTGGTCCCGTGTTATCCATCCTTCCATCCTTTCTTCTTTGTCGTCCACGTCATGTGTCCGTCCATCCGTCCTTCCGTCCGTCCTTCCGTCCGTCCTTCCGTCGTGGCCTGGCCGTCTCGGTCGGCGTCCGTGTCCGTCATTCCGTCCATTTCCTTGTCTCGTCCGTGTCAGTCGTCTTCATTGTGTCCGTGTCCGTCCATGCCACGTCGTCCGTCCTTCTGTCCATCCATGTGTGTCCGTCCATGTCCGTCGTGTGGCTGGTCAGTCCGTCTGTGTGTCCGTTCCATGTCCGTGTCCATCCGTTCCATCCGTCCTTGTCCTTCCATGTCCATCCGTCCTTCCGTGTGTGGTCCATCCTTCTGTGTGTCGTGTCCTTCCGTCCATGTGTCCATCCATTCCATCCATCCTTCTTCCTGTCATCCATCCTTCCATCCTTCTTTGTCCATTCCTTCGTGCTTCTTCCTTGTCATCCACGTCCTTCGTGTCCATCAGCCTGGCCCTGGCTTCATCCCGTCCTTCCATCGTTCCTGACCTGACACCATCGTCCATCCTCCGTCAGTTGTGTGCCACAACTTCCGTCGTCCCGTCCATCAACGTCGGCCTCACATCGTCCCGTCCTTCCGTCTAATACAGACACGCCTCCACATACAGCCTCTTTCCATACCCGTCCTAATATACCACCTCACCCTACCAGGGACATATCTGTGTACTTGAAACAATACTGGAAGGAGCTGTAGATGATAGTTATCTCCCTTATGTCACAATGACTCCATCTGGTCACTACTTTCTTCAGCTAATGGATCAAGCCCGGATTTAAGGCAGAGTCAATCGCTACCACCTGTAACGTGTCCCTGGCATGTCCGTGGGCCCACCACACCCTAATGCCATTACACTGAAGGGTCTGGAAGATGCCATCTCTTGTACAGTCGTGGATTGGCTACTAGGGAGATGGTGGTTGAAGTTCACTGATGAGGGTTGGCTCAAAGTATATATTTTCAAAATCTGCAAATATTTGTGTGACTTTGTTGTTTGCGTTTGTTCTGTCAAGATTTTGTCCCAAACTTACATGAATTCATAAAACTGACAAGCAGCTGTTACTCATACCGATGTTTGTTATTGTGCTTCTTGACTGTGGTTATTGCCCTTGGCGTACTTGATGAATGATGGTAAGGTTAATACCATTACAGTGTAGTGACAAAACATATCACAGTAAATACAAAAGTACAAGTATCTTTGGTTATCCTCACTATAGGTGAGTGAGGTGAAATGGTTTAACATCGTTAGCGAGAATATTTCAGCTCATATGACGACGTGCATGCGTGTGTGTGTGTATGTGCGGCTGCTTGTACTAGCCCAGACTTAAGCTGGTTTTATAGTGCTAGCCCACTGAGATACCATGCCGCAGTGAAGCATGGATACCCCACTCAGACACATTATACTGACTCCGAGCTGACCAGTCCTTGTTGTACCCATTAATGTCGAGCGCCAGGCAGGGACCTCCTCAATATAGGTTGAGGTATCCTCAGTATAGGTTGTAAGACATTTTGCTTGTTTATTGATTTACTAGAAAACAGTAATACAATGCAGATACAGTATATTGTATTCATACAAACCCTCTGTCCTTAGCAATTTTATTGGTTAGTATCACAATAGGATTGTTAATATATACTCCCAGTGCCTTAACTGTCTATACAGAACACCCAATTGGAAATAAAACCTATTCGAAATAACTGCTTGTCACATGGTGTAGACACTCAAACATCCAACACTGATGTGTCTGTGATTGTTATTATAATTATCATGACCATGCCACATGACTCCAGCTCCATCACATGTTTGTTTACAGAAGCCGGGATGTTCACTTGACACACACTGAATGGGGCCACCTACCTTAGAGATATCTACTTGAAAGCTGATCCAGGTAATTAGAATTGACACTTGACACACTGAATGGGGCCACCTACCTTAGAGATATCTACTTGAAAGCTGATCCAGGTAATTAGAATTTACACTTGACACACTGAATGGGGCCACCTACCTTAGAGATATCTACTTGAAAGCCGATCCAGGTAATTAGAATTGACACTTGACACACTGAATGGGGCCACACCTTAGAGATATCTACTTGAAAGCTGATCCAGGTAATTAGAATTGACACTTGACACACTGACCACCTACCTTAGAGATATCTACTTGAAAGCTGATCCAGGTAATTAGAATTGACACTTGACACACTGGATGGGACTACCTACCTTAGAGACATCTACTTGAAAGCTGATCCAGGTAATTAGAATTGACACTTGACACACTGAATGGGGCCACCTACCTTAGAGATATCTACTTGAAAGCTGATCCAGGTAATTAGAATTGACACTTGACACACTGAATGGGGGCCACCTACCTTAGAGATATCTACTTGAAAGCTGATCCAGGTAATTAGAATTGACACTTGACACACTGAATGGGGCCACCTACCTTAGAGACATCTACTTGAAAGCTGATCCAGGTAATTAGAATTGACACTTGACACACTGAATGGGGCCACCTACCTTAGAGATATCTACTTGAAAGCTGATCCAGGTAATTAGAATTGACACTTGACACACTGAATGGGGCCACCTACCTTAGAGATATCTACTTGAAAGCTGATCCAGGTAATTAGAATTGACACTTGACACACTGAATGGGGCCACCTACCTTAGAGATATCTACTTGAAAGCTGATCCAGGTAATTAGAATTGACACTTGACACACTGAATGGGGCCACCTACCTTAGAGACATCTACTTGAAAGCTGATCCAGGTAATTAGAATTGACACTTGACACACTGGAATGGGGCTACCTACCTTAGAGACATCTACTTGAAAGCTGATCCAGGTAATTAGAATTGACACTTGACACACTGAATGGGGCCACCTTAGAGATATCTACTTGAAAGCTGATCCAGGTAATTAGAATTGACACTTTGACACACTGAATGGGGCTACCTACCTTAGAGACATCTACTTGAAAGCTGATCCAGGTAATTAGAATTGACACTTGACACACTGAATGGGGCCACCTACCTTAGAGATATCTACTTGAAAGCTGGTCCAGGTAATTAGAATTGACACTTGACACACTGAATGGGGCCACCTACCTTAGAGATATCTACTTGAAAGCTGATCCAGGTAATTAGAATTGACACTTGACACACTGAATGGGGCCACCTACCTTAGAGATATCTACTTGAAAGCTGATCCAGGTAATTAGAATTGACACTTGACACACTGAATGGGGCCACCTACCTTAGAGATATCTACTTGAAAGCTGATCCAGGTAATTAGAATTGACACTTGACACACTGAATGGGGCCACCTACCTTAGAGAAATCTACTTGAAAGCTGATCCAGGTAATTAGAATTGACACTTGACACACTGAATGGGGCCACCTACCTTAAAGCTGAGAATTATCTACTTGAATGCTGAGATATCTCCAGGTAATTAGAATTGACACTTGACACACTGAATGGGGCCCACCTACCTTAGAGAATCTACTTGAAAGCTGATCCAGGTAATTAGAATTGACACTTGACACACTGAATGGGGCCACCTACCTTAGAGATATCTACTTGAAAGCTGATCCAGGTAATTAGAATTTACACTTGACACACTGAATGGGGCCACCTACCTTAGAGATATCTACTTGAAAGCTGATCCAGGTAATTAGAATTGACACTTGACACACTGAATGGGGCCACCTACCTTAGAGATATCTACTTGAAAGCTGATCCAGGTAATTAGAATTGACACTTGACACACTGAATGGGGCCACCTACCTTAGAGATATCTACTTGAAGGCTGATCCAGGTAATTAGAATTGACACTTGACACACTGAATGGGGCCACCTACCTTAGAGATATCTACTTGAAAGCTGATCCAGGTAATTAGAATTGACACTTGACACACTGAATGGGGCCACCTACCTTAGAGAAATCTACTTGAAAGCTGATCCAGGTAATTAGAATTGACACTTGACACACTGAATGGGGCCACCTACCTTAGAGATATCTACTTGAAAGCTGATCCAGGTAATTAGAATTGACACTTGACACACTGAATGGGGCCCACCTACCTTAGAGAAATCTACTTGAAAGCTGATCCAGGTAATTAGAATTTACACTTGACACACTGAATGGGGCCACCTACCTTAGAGATATCTACTTGAAAGCTGATCCAGGTAATTAGAATTGACACTTGACACACTGAATGGGGCCACCTACCTTAGAGATATCTACTTGAAAGCTGATCCAGGTAATTAGAATTGACACTTGACACACTGAATGGGGCCACCTACCTTAGAGATATCTACTTGAAAGCTGATCCAGGTAATTAGAATTGACACTTGACACACTGAATGGGGCCACCTACCTTAGAGATATCTACTTGAAAGCTGATCCAGGTAATTAGAATTGACACTTGACACACTGAATGGGGCCACCTACCTTAGAGATATCTACTTGAAAGCTGATCCAGGTAATTAGAATTGACACTTGACACACTGAATGGGGCCACCTACCTTAGAGATATCTACTTGAAAGCTGATCCAGGTAATTAGAATTGACACTTGACACACTGAATGGGGCCACCTACCTTAGAGATATCTACTTGAAAGCTGATCCAGGTAATTAGAATTGACACTTGACACACTGAATGGGGCCACCTACCTTAGAGATATCTACTTGAAAGCTGATCCAGGTAATTAGAATTGACACTTGACACACTGAATGGGGCCACCTACCTTAGAGATATCTACTTGAAAGCTGATCCAGGTAATTAGAATTGACACTTGACACACTGAATGGGGCCACCTACCTTAGAGAAATCTACTTGAAAGCTGATCCAGGTAATTAGAATTGACACTTGACACACTGAATGGGGCCACCTACCTTAGAGATATCTACTTGAAAGCTGATCCAGGTAATTAGAATTGACACTTGACACACTGAATGGGGCCACCTACCTTAGAGATATCTACTTGAAAGCTGATCCAGGTAATTAGAATTGACACTTGACACACTGAATGGGGCCACCTACCTTAGAGATATCTCTACTTGAAAAGCTGATCCAGGTAATTAGAATTGACACTTGACACACTGAATGGGGCCACCTACCTTAGAGATATCTACTTGAAAGCTGATCCAGGTAATTAGAATTGACACTTGACACACTGAATGGGGCCACCCACCCTTAGAGATATCTACTTGAAAGCTGATCCAGGTAATTAGAATTGACACTTGACACACTGAATGGGGCCACCTACCTTAGAGATATCTACTTGAAAGCTGATCCAGGTAATTAGAATTGACACTTGACACACTGAATGGGGCCACCTACCTTAGAGATATCTACTTGAAAGCTGATCCAGGTAATTAGAATTGACACTTGACACACTGAATGGGGCCACCTACCTTAGAGATATCTACTTGAAAGCTGATCCAGGTAATTAGAATTGACACTTGACACACTGAATGGGGCCACCTACCTTAGAGATATCTACTTGAAAGCTGATCCAGGTAATTAGAATTGACACTTGACACACTGAATGGGGCCACCTACCTTAGAGATATCTACTTGAAAGCTGATCCAGGTAATTAGAATTGACACTTGACACACTGAATGGGGCCACCTACCTTAGAGATATCTACTTGAAAAGCTGATCCAGGTAATTAGAATTGACACTTGACACACTGAATGGGGCCACCTACCTTAGAGATATCTACTTGAAGGCTGATCCAGGTAATTAGAATTGACACTTGACACACTGAATGGGGCCACCTACCTTAGAGATATCTACTTGAAAGCCGATCCAGGTAATTAGAATTGACACTTGACACACTGAATGGGGCCACCTACCTTAGAGATATCTACTTGAAAGCTGATCCAGGTAATTAGAATTGACACTTGACACACTGAATGGGGCCACCTACCTTAGAGATATATCTACTTGAAAGCTGATCCAGGTAATTAGAATTGACACTTGACACACTGAATGGGGCCACCTACCTTAGAGATATCTACTTGAAAGCTGATCCAGGTAATTAGAATTGACACTTGACACACTGAATGGGACCACCTACAGTCATCCCTGATCAGGTAATAGCGCTCTTAGCGATACCGCGGATTCGGTTAAACCGCGGGGTAATCCGTGGCTCCCATAAAAACAAGTTGCCCAGTGATCACACATATTCACGTCATCGAAAATAGCACATCAACAAATCCGCTGTTGAGCTCTGGTTAATCACGTAGTAAACTAGTGAAATTCAGTGCGGATTGCAATTAACAGTGTTTATCGTATATATCCATGTTTTTTAAGATGCTTAAAACATACAGGGTCTTTTTCAATAATAATTGATGAACAGCGAAACATCGTAATAACTTTATCATAAAGACATGCCATCAGCCGAGTACTTACAACGGTTGCTATGATGCAACACACCGCGTAATTGCGCAGGTATACACCGCCATCCGAGAATGTATGATGTCAGAAAACACATTTTATTTGATTAAATTCAATCCCATTTTCATTCATTAAAACTGTTTACAATAACAACGGAGAAACCGTGAGTAAAATGGCATTACCTCATTCCATACAACACCCGCTTACCACATTCGTGAGGGTCCGTTTTTCGCGCCTACCGCGAGAGCACCAATTTCACAGTTTTCTCAGCAATCACGAACAGATTACAGCCTTGTCATCCATTGACCCCAAGACCCGCGTTATTGACTCGTTGAAGTCATATTTGACAATTAATTGCCAACATTTTGTTTTTACAATCAAAGTGGCACGTACCGCGGGAAGTCAGCGGTGACTTGTCAAACTGTCTCCTACGTAAAATGTATCCAGCCAGGTAACCCAAAGTGCTTAGCAATGCTTATTATTATGTTAAATATGTTCGTAGAAAACATGCATTATACTTATACGATAGCAATATATAAGATCTCTGTTAGAATAACTGCTTGACATATCAATTATTCTGATAATGGAATAGAAATTCTTGGATGTTATATTTTCGGATTGTTTTTAAATGAATCACCGGTACATTGGACCAAAACATCGATGTGTGCCCAGCTGATTGCTATTTCCGGCTTAGTTGAATAACAGGTAGCGTGACAGGAACAACAATTGAATTATCATGTCTTGTGATGTTTGATTGCAAGTTTCATGTACATACATCTATTTTTTATTTACAAAGTTTTGTTTTTTTTCACCTCCAACAATACGATATAGTTTTGACTGGGCACAATACACGAAATAGCAGTTTTGTTATGTCCATGGAAAATACGATTTTACTTGGCCTTTGTTCCGCGTTATGTAATCGTTACTTATAGCGGGTGTCTAATAACGCGGGGGGTCATCCATGGACCCCAAGACCCGCGATTATGGCGAGGAATGATGCCATCCAGGTAATTAGAATTGACACTTGACACACTGAATGGGGCCACCTACCTTAGAGATATCTACTTGAAAGCTGATCCAGGTAATTAGAATTGACACTTGACACACTGAATGGGGCCACCTACCTTAGAGATATCTACTTGAAAGCCGATCCAGGTAATTAAATTGACACTTGACACACTGAATGGGGCCACCTACCTTAGAGATATCTACTTGAAAGCTGATCCAGGTAATTAGAATTGACACTTGACACACTGAATGGGGCCACCTACCTTAGAGATATCTACTTGAAAGCTGATCCAGGTAATTAGAAATTGACGCGGCCTCTGACAATAACTGAATGGGGCCACCTACCTTAGAGATATACTACTTGATGAAAGCTGATCCAGGTAATTAGAATTGACACTTGACACACTGAATGGGGCCACCTACCTTAGAGATATCTACTTGAAAGCTGATCCAGGTAATTAGAATTGACACTTGACACACTGAATGGGGCCACCTACCTTAGAGATATCTCCACTTGAAAGCTGATCCAGGTAATTAGAATTGACACTTGACACACTGAATGGGGCCACCTACCTTAGAGATATCTACTTGAAAGCCGATCCAGGTACGTGGAATTGACCTTGACACACTGAATGGAGATTACACCTACCTTAGAGATATCTGCCTGAAGAAAGCCGATCCAGGTAATTAGAATTGACACTTGACACACTGAATGGGGCCACCTACCTTAGAGATATCTACTTGAAGAAGCTGATCCAGGTAATTAGAATTGACACTTGACACACTGAATGGGGCCACCTACCTTAGAGATATCTACTTGAAAGCTGATCCAGGTAATTAGAATTGACACTTGACACACTGAATGGGGCCACCTTAGAATATCTACTTAGAAAGCTGATCCAGGTAATTAGAATTGACACTTGACACACTGAATGGGGCCCACCTACCTTAGAGATATCTACTTGAAAGCTGATCCAGGTAATTAGAATTGACACTTGACACACTGAATGGGGGCCACCTACCTTAGAGATATCTACTTGAAAGCCGATCCAGGTAATTAGAATTTACGTAATTTTTGTTGATATTGATATGGTTTACAAATTGTCATGAAAACTTACTTTTACTAAATCCTCAGGGATCAATTAGAAGCACACACACAGATTGAAACAAACCTATTTTGTCTAAATTTTATTTTATAATCTCAAAGTATCTTCAGTGTCAAATGTCTGCAACATATTTAAAAATGATAAAATTGTATAGCTGGAATGTTTTGTCAGTATCATGCACTTCCTCGTCATCAAGCTTTCTCTGGTGTATCTTGTACCTTACAACCTGGAGTGGTGGTGGGGTAGCCTAATGGTTAAAGCATCTGCTTGTCACGCTGAAGACCCGGGTTTGATTTTGTACATGTTTACATTGTGTGAAGCCCATATCTGGTGTATCCCACGGTGATATTGCTGGAATATTGTAAAAGCAGCGTAAAACCTCCCTCCTCTCTCTCTCTCTCTCTCTCTCTCTCTCTCTCTCTCTCTCTCTCTGTCTCTCTCTCTCTCTCTCTGTCTCTCTCTCTCTCTCTCTCTCTCTCTCTCTCTCTTTCTCTCTCTCTCTCTTAAAGGGGTTATGATACAATTGCTGTGAGGCTTGGGATACTTATTATGTCTGAATGGAGTGTCTTTGTTGAATTGTGGCTAGCAGGTTAGCACTGTAAATGGGCTTAAATCCCGACAAGTACCATCTGAAAGCCATGATACTGATAGGTAAGCTCACCTTAAGTGACTTCTTTTGCAGGATTTATCAGATGTTTTAAGATCTGGTCTCAATAAGGTTGAACTTGGCAAGAGGGTGATGGCAAAGTGGAGACAACTCTTATGAAAGAAGCATTCCTAACATACCTATGTACTAATGCAAGGCTACACCTTCACTCACACCAAATAGGTGAACTCTAAACAATGCTCTCTTGCACTGTCTTCAGTTCAGTTTCATAATTATAATCTGACATGCACTGTGACAGATTATATCAGAGAACTTGTGAGGCGGTAGGTGTGTGATACAACAGTTATATGTCGTAGTCAGATTATATCAGAGAACTTGTGAGGTGGTAGGTGTGTGATACAACAGTTATATGTCGTAGTCAGATTATATCAGAGAACTTGTGAGGCGGTAGGTGTGTGATACAACAGTTATATGTCGTAGTCAGATTATATCAGAGAACTTGTGAGGCGGTAGGTTTGTGATACAACAGTTATATGTGGTAGTCAGATTATATCAGAGAACTTGTGAGGTGGTAGGTTTGTGATACAACAGTTATATGTGGTAGTCAGATTATATCAGAGAACTTGTGAGGCGGTAGGTTTGTGATACAACAGTTATATGTGGTAGTCAGATTATATCAGAGAACTTGTGAGGCGGTAGGTTTGTGATACAACAGTTATATGTTGTAGTCAGATTATATCAGAGAACTTGCGAGGTGGTTAGGTTTGTGATACAACAGTTATATGTGGTAGTCAGATTATATCAGAGAACTTGTGAGGCGGTAGGTTTGTGATACAACAGTTATATGTCATAGTCAGATTATATCAGAGAACTTTGTGTGAGGTGGTAGGTTTGTGATACAACAGTTATATGTGGTAGTCAGATTATATCAGAGAACTTGTGAGGCGGTAGGTGTGTGATACGACAGTTATATGTCATAGTCAGATTATATCAGAGAACTTGTGAGGTGGTAGGTTTGTGATACAACAGTTATATGTGGTAGTCAGATTATATCAGAGAACTTGTGAGGCGGTAGGTTTGTGATACAACAGTTATATGTGGTAGTCAGATTATATCGGAGAACTTGTGAGGCGGTAGGTTTGTGATACAACAGTTATATGTGGTGAGTTAGCTTATATCAGAGAACTTGTGAGGCGGTATGTTTGTGATACAACAGTTATATGTGGTAATCAGATTATATCAGAGAACTTGTGAGGCGGTAGGTGTGTGATACAACAGTTATATGTCATAGTCGGATTATATCAGAGAACTTGTGAGGGCGGTAGGTTTGTGATACAACAGTTATATGTGGTAGTTAGCTTATATCAGAGAACTTGTGAGGCGGTAGGTTTGTGATACAACAGTTATATGTGGTAGTCAGATTATATCAGAGAACTTGTGAGGTGGTAGGTTTGTGATACAACAGTTATATGTCATAGTCAGATTATATCAGAGAACTTGTGAGGTGGTAGGTGTGTGATACGACAGTTATATGTCGTAGTTAGCTTATATCAGAGAACTTGTGAGGCGGTAGGTTTGTGATACAACAGTTATATGTGGTAGTCAGATTATATCAGAGAACTTGTGAGGTGGTAGGTTTGTGATACAACAGTTATGTGTCATAGTCAGATTATATCAGAGAACTTGTGAGGCGGTAGGTTTGTGATACAACAGTTATATGTGGTAGTCAGATTATATCAGAGAACTTGTGAGGTGGTAGGTTTGTGATACAACAGTTATATGTGGTAGTCAGATTATATCAGAGAACTTGTGAGGCGGTAGGTTTGTGGATACAACAGTTATATGTGGTAGTCAGATTATATCTGAGAACTTGTGAGCCGGTAGGTTTGTGATACAACAGTTATATGTGGTAGTTAGCTTATATCAGAGAACTTGTGAGGCGGTATGTTTGTGATACAACAGTTATATGTCGTAGTCAGATTATATCAGAGAACTTGTGAGGCGGTAGGTGTGTGATACAACAGTTATATGTCGTAGTCAGATTATATCAGAGAACTTGTGAGGCGGTAGGTTTGTGATACAACAGTTATATGTGGTAGTCAGATTATATCAGAGAACTTGTTAGGCGGTAGGTTTGTGATACAACAGTTATATGTGGTAGTCAGATTATATCAGAGAACTTGTGAGGTGGTAGGTTTGTGATACAACAGTTATATGTCGTAGTTAGATTATATCAGAGAACTTGTGAGGTGGTATGTTTGTGATACAACAGTTATATGTGGTGGGTAGTCAGATTATATCAGAGAACTTGGGAGGCGGTAGGTTTGTGATACAACAGTTATATGTGGTAGTCAGATTATATCAGAGAACTTGTGAGGCGGTAGGTTTGTGATACAACAGTTATATGTGGTAGTCAGATTATATCAGAGAACTTGTGGAGGCGGTAGGTTTGTGATACAACAGTTATATGTGGTAGTCAGATTATATCAGAGAACTTGTGAGGTGGTAGGTTTGTGATACAACAGTTATATGTCATAGTCAGATTATATCAGAGAACTTGTGAGGTGGTAGGTGTGTGATACAACAGTTATATGTGGTAGTCAGATTATATCAGAGAACTTGTGAGGTGGTAGGTTTGTGATACAACAGTTATATGTCATAGTCAGATTATATCAGAGAACTTGTGAGGTGGTAGGTTTGTGATACAACAGTTATATGTGGTAGTCAGATTATATCAGAGAACTTGTGAGGTGGTAGGTTTGTGATACAACAGTTATATGTGGTAGTCAGATTATATCAGAGAACTTGTGGAGGCGGTAGGTTTGTGATACAACAGTTATATGTGGTAGTCAGATTATATCAGAGAACTTGTGAGGCGGTAGGTTTGTGATACAACAGTTATATGTGGTAGTCAGATTATATCAGAGAACTTGTGAGGCGGTAGGTTTGTGATACAACAGTTATATGTGGTAGTCAGATTATATCAGAGAACTTGTGAGGCGGTAGGTTTGTGATACAACAGTTATATGTGGTAGTCAGATTATATCAGAGAACTTGTGAGGCGGTAGGTTTGTGATACAACAGTTATATGTGGTAGTCAGATTATATCAGAGAACTTGTGAGGCGGTAGGTTTGTGATACAACAGTTATATGTGGTAGTCAGATTATATCAGAGAACTTGTGAGGCGGTAGGTTTGTGGATACAACAGTTATATGTCATAGTCAGATTATATCAGAGAACTTGTGAGGTGGTAGGTGTGTGATACAACAGTTATATGTCGTAGTCAGATTATATCAGAGAACTTGTGAGGCGGTAGGTTTGTGATACAACAGTTATATGTCGTAGTCAGATTATATCAGAGAACTTGTGAGGCGGTAGGTTTGTGATACAACAGTTATATGTGGTAGTCAGATTATATCAGAGAACTTGTGAGGTGGTAGGTTTGTGATACAACAGTTATATGTGGTAGTCAGATTATATCAGAGAGAACTTGTTAGGCGCGGTAGGTTTGTGATACAACAGTTATATGTGGTAGTCAGATTATATCAGAGAACTTGTGAGGCGGTAGGTTTGTGATACAACAGTTATATGTGGTAGTCAGATTATATCAGAGAACTTGTGAGGCGGTAGGTTTGTGATACAACAGTTATATGGCATATACAATACAAGGGAAAAGATATGGACTGCATCAAAGTAGAGAAGAGTCACTGGATAGTTTTATTAAAAGCGTCTTTAAAAGGGCAGTCTGTAGTCCATACATCTCAAACTTGTAAAACAATTCATATCTTCAATAATTGCTTTAATGAAATTAGGGCCCAAATTCACTAAGTGTGGTAACAATCAGACAATGCTGACTTTTGTCACATGATCTCCATTCTTGTTCACTTGCCAGACCACTGTTCTGATTTTACCAGCCCCATATGTGAATGCAGGAATGATTAATGCAGCCTGGTTTCAGAATACCAAGGAAGAATCACAGTACCTGTTCTGTGGGACAAGCAGTCGAAGACAATCGTCAACAATGAGTCCAGTGAGATTATCAGAATGTTCAACACAGAGTTCAATGCATTCTGTAAGACGCCTGAACAGCGGGAGCTGAACTTCTACCCAGCCGAACTGCAGGCAGCCATTGATGGCGTAAATGAATGGGTGTTCCCGTGAGTGAAACTTTTTCTTATATTACCATCAGGGCTCCAGATAAGGGCCGTATCGGCGAATGTACAGATAGAAAATATGCACGATACGATAGGAAATAATTTAGAAAACGTAGCAGATACGCACCACAACAATGGTGTACGGTCTTAAAATCATTTACAGACGTATTTATCTGAAAAAAGTATTGTTTTATTGTTTATTGACCTGTTTACACAAGAGTAGCAATGTTGTGGTGCATATATGAAACGAAACACAAGATTACTGATATGCCATTAAATTCCATTCAGTACTCTAAATGTACTCTTAACTTTTTCCAGTACTTCTATATTGAAAACATAAGGAGTATGTACTCCTGATGTCGAAAAATTATCTGGAGCCCTGACCATGGTTACTCAAACTTTTGTCCAAATACTAGTAGTGTAAAATACTGCAAGTAGCTGTGATGAGTTGTGTCCCTTTATTGAGCTAACTATTACCACTCCACTGCGATCTTTTCAGCTATATATTGAGGCAATGCAAAAAGCACAGTTTCATTGTAAAATAAACTAGAAAGATAAAAGTTAACAATAAATAATTATTGAAACTAAACTTAATGAGATAAAAGAGATGGGTCGTGGGAATGATTGCATCACCTTTAAGAATGATGACATGTACATGGCTAACGGTGACACCAAACATTTACCGGTACCCACATTGTCCACCGAGGAGAATCAAGTCTGTGATACAACACCAAACATTTACCCACATTGTCCACCGAGGAGAATCAAGTCTGTGATACAACACCAAACATTTACCCACATTGTCCACCGAGGAGAATCAAGTCTGTGATACAACACCAAACATTTACCCACATTGTCCACCGAGGAGAATCAAGTCTGTGATACAACACCAAACATTTACCCACATTGTCCACCGAGGAGAATCAAGTCTGTGATACAAATCAAGCAGACAGTGGACATATTTTTACCAGAAAAGCTTGGTAACTCCAGTCACATTTGAACAGTATTTTTTGCATGGAAGCCTATTGTATAAATGTGATAAATTTAGATGTTTAAAGTTGTTCTATTTTGAATTACCAATTCCTGTTTATTGAAGTGTCCGTTTCTATTATCACATTATTTCATCAACAAATTTAATGATAAGGCCTAAAAAAAGAAATCTTGTGGTTCCGATTACCCAACTGAGCCTTGAATATTTTTAAAAGCAGAATGAACAAAATAAGCTTTTAGATACCACTGTTTTTTCCCGGCACCGACAGACATCGGTCATTCTGATAGAGAAAGTTGACATGATGGCTTCAAGCTTGATTGAATAAACAATTACACATTGATAAATGTGTTATTAGTTTGTACTTTACTTCTAAAGAAAAAAAATATTTTAAAAAAATCCTACCTACCTACCCTAAATTTTATAGAGGTGTAATCGGAACAACATTTTTTTTATTAGGTCTAACATTTCTGGAATGAGATGAAATGTTTAGCTGCAAACACTTTGATGTTCACAAAGATAATATGTGTAGTGGCATCTCATCTGAAGGCAAGCAGGTTGTCTAGCATGGAAACTACCCTTTGATATGGGCTTGTGAACACTGTTGCTTCAGAACATGTATATTGGTTGACTTCCAGTGTTTATGACCGCCTCCGTGGTGTAGTGGTTAGAGCGTCCGCCCGGAGAGCGGAAGGTCACGGATTCGATCCCCGACCGCGTCATACCAAAAGGACTGGTCGGCTTTGAGTCAGTATAACATGTCTGAGTGGGGTATTCATGCTTCACTGCGGCATGGTATCTCAGTGGGCTAGCACTATAAAACCAGCTTAAGTCTGGGCTAGTACAAGCAGCCGCACATACACATACACATGCATGCACGTCGTCATATGAGCGAAATATTTTCAAGCACAACGTTAAACCCAATTTCACCTCACCTCCAATGTGTATAACAGCAGAGACCATATAATGGTATTATATGGTCTTATATGGTCTCTGATAACAGGTTCTTGATTTGAATTAAGGAAATGTTTACATAATGTGTGTGCATTAGTGTTTTCCAAAGCTGTATATTTGCCTGGCATATTTAGTGCAATTAATGTGTGCAGCAAAGCAAATCTGTATGAAAACTATTACTGCATCTCCCTGTTGTAGATTTGCTCATCTGTGTGGAAATCATCTTCACCCTGTAGTTAATCTACTCAGAGAAACTTGGATCCATTTATGTTGTGAACATATGCTATTAAATTTGTGATTAAATTCTGAAATTTGAATTTCTATAAATGGAATTCTATTCTCAATTACATTCAAATTGGTTAAGTTAAAAATAAAAGTTGCTGTGACAAGTATGTCACTGACGTAACTATAGTAATGAAGTTATTCTTAAACTGCTAGGAAGAGTCCACTGTGTAATAGGGGCGAGAAGTTTGAAGATTTTATAGTGTTGAAGGATTGGTCCAAGTTTGGAAGAAACCATTCTGCCAGGTATTTGCGGCTATGTATCATTGGATGCAGATGTAGGTTAAGTGCCCTGTTGGAAAGATGTCACCGAGTTCTCAAGCTCTGGCCTGTAAACAGGATGGAACAGTCCACTTAGTTGGCCATTATCCAACCAGGATATGAATCTGTCATCAAAGTGGACTATGCCATGTTATATACATCCTACTGGCTACTTCTCTTCTGAAATGTTTATCATCTCCTTAAGAGAAATAACTTTCTGATGGTCTGTTATTATTTGGACGAATCCAAGCAAATGTTTAACGTGATGCAGAGCCATTCGATTATGAATTGCTTAATTTGTATTCAGTAGTGCTGTTGTTTCATGCTTAGGGTCTTAACATAGTACAACTAGTTGTATACAATTTGTTGCATGGAACACGTTGCATGGTGTGAACGTGCAAGTCGGACCAACTTTTGATGTATGAAACTTGCTGTAGTTTGGCATGAAATGCATGTGGACCCGTTTTTTGGAAATACAGTGTTCTTCATCCAATAATGATCCAATCGATCTCAAACTGTGCAAGTGGATGTTTTGTCAGACAACCTAATCACATTGTAAATCACCGATTTTATGCATTTGTATTAAAGAATCTGTCTATGTAACTGTCAACAAAATAAACAGCAGAACGCAGACGGCTTGCAGAGGGAGGGAGCCAATGACCTGTAACAGCGGCAGTGTTGGGTCATAAAGGTCAACGTTCGTCAATGTAGGTCAGCTATGCACGTGACAGGTATGAAGAGGTGTCACTGGTCGTGAATAGGGTAAGGTGGGTGCCAACTGTTAACCATCATACGGAGTTTGTTTCTCTGAGTCGTTCAACATTAACCACAAAACCCATTAGTGAGAATTATTCTGTAGGTTAAAATCTTTATATTTGTAATGTTAATGTCATATTTTTGTTTATGCAGTACCTAAAATGGAAATGCATTTAAAGAACACAGAAAGTATATTTACACTAAATCATTAATCGGACCACCAATGGTTAGAACTCAACCACTGTTAAAGCCCCGTTCCCTCGGACACAAGCACACACAGTCATGCACACTCATTGAAGAAAAGATAGAATGAAGACAAAAGTGTTATGTTTTGATGTCGTTCACATTCCGAATTAAGCAATGCATTTCTAATAGCTTTAAGCATATAGATAGTTAATATTTATATTTTCATGATAATTTTATGTGAAATGAGTGTTTCATGTTACACTATAAGTCGTTGGAATTAGTCAGTGCTGTCATTGTTAAAAGAAGTCATATTTCTTTGAGCATATCTGGCTGGATACTATTATTATCTGTAAATATAATTACAGAATTAAACTTCATCAAGTTCACTCCATTCTTCCACAGAGGAGTCATCAATGTCCAGACGAATGACAACTGGATTAACTGTTTGCTCCTTCAAGCCATCTTTGAGCCAGTACTCTTTCTCCACCTTCTTGACATGTTCAACACATGCATGCCAGCGTGCAATGTCAATGTCACATATAGCAGTGTTGACAATGTGCTTGACATTATTCAACTTGAATGATTGATTTTTTTCCGGGCCACTGTACTTTTAAGGTCTCCCCAGATAAGTTTGATTGGGTTGAGATCACAGTGGTACGGTGGTAATCTCAAGACCTTATGGCGGTGTTGGCGTAGCATGTTGTCAATGTTATATGTGGGTGGAGGTTTGTTAGGTTTAATCTAAAAGTACAACTGTGGTTTAGTGGCCTTAATTGAAAATTGTATATTGTTATTTGTTAGCCATTGCTGCATATCTGACTTCTTTGTATTGGAAGTTGGGCACCTATTGTTTGGATCTCGAACACTGATAGGGAGCATTGTCCATGACAACAAGACTTTTGTAAGGCAGAGCTGGCAACAATTGTTCCTCAACATACTGTGTGAAAACCGTTGAGTTCATTTCTGTATGATAGTCCCTACCATCTGTGCTCTTTGACCGAAATACCAGATCACACCCAGGTAGGAATCCACGGTGGGAACCAGCATGAAGAACGATTAAACGTTCACCTTTGCCTGTTGGTATTTTCCTACCATCACTGGGATCAGTGGGTAGCCACTGTCTGGCAGCAGTATGGTTTGCATTGACCCAGGTCTCATCCAGATATATAGGTTCGAACCCATCCTCTCTTGCCTGCTTAATTTCTCTCAGATAGTTACACCTTATTTTCACAATATCAGATCTCTCACACATTACAAGTTTCTGGTTTGCTACCTTCTTGTACTTGTATCCAAATTTGAGCAGTAGTTTGCTTAGCATAAACCTGGAAACATTAATGTCGTGATCCTCTGCTAGGATGTGTTTTAACTTTCTTGTTTCATGTAATCCGACACCTTATAAATCGGTTTGCTACGTTTGCTCTCTTTTTAAAAAAAATTCAACACATTTCTAATTAAACGTTTAGCATCATCTGAATAAGCTTTCATGATGACAGCTAGAAGTAGTCAATGTGAATGATCCAAACGGTCTATCACTGTGCAGTGCACAGGTAACTATCTAGTCTGTCTCACAGTCCCTGAACCACATTAATTTCCCTACTGCCAAGCCTTCTCTGCAGTGCTAAAGCCCTAAATAAAGCAAGTCTAGATTTCCTCAGGTTCTGAATCTCTGGTCTCCCTAGGGCTCCTTTTCAATATAAATGGGCTTGTTTGTTTCTAACAAAATTATATATATTCAGAGACTAAGCCTTAGTCTAGTAACTATCATGAACCCAACACTGCCGCTGTTACAGGTCATTGGCTCCCTCCCTCCGCAAGCCGTCTGCGTTGTGCTGTTTATTTTGTTGACAGTTACATAGACAGATTCTTTAATACAAATGCATAAAATCGGTGATTTACAATGTGATTAGGTTGTCTGACAAAACATCCACTTGCACAGTTTGAGATCAATTGGATCATTGGATGAAGAGATATTTACAAAAAAACGGGTCCGCATGCATTTCATGCCAAACTATAGATGTGAGTTGTACCACTCAAGGCACACTGTGTTCATGGACAAGTTGTATGTTTGTTGACAATAAGAATAGACACAGATCAAAATTTGGATATGTGTGATATTTACATGTAGATTTGTAAACAGGAAGGTCAATGCAGGAACTTTGAAAAGTACATACAATGACAACAATTCATCATTATTGTCATCGACATCGACACGCCCTTTCCACTGAGGAAACTGAAATGACAGGCTTATGATTGTAATGACATTCCGATAGCAGGTTTGGTTACTGTTCTGAAACCTGAAATTCTCAAGACAGAATACAGCTCACTGCTGTGTCAACACCATGTTGCATGCAAATGTATACCAATATGTAACACCAAACAGTTGTGACGTGTGAATGCCCCTTGAGAATCAGTATCAGAGTGAAGCTTTCACTATTGTGATGCTGATTATCAAAATGCAGTGGTGGTAATGTTTACTGTGGTGACTTTAAAGCCAAACCTGCAGAGATTTTGCCAGGCATTTGAGATCTATGGTACTGGGGAAAAGATAGACCAGAATGACAAGATTTTTTTGTCAATTATATTGTTTTCTGTTTTCATGGCAACAATTTGGACTTTGTCTATTTAAAGGGTAAAGCTTGTTCCCGGAGCATAATTCTGAAACTAATTGACCCATCTTCACCAAATTGCTATACTGCCTCTCCATTTCATGTAGATGTGCCTTTTTGGGGTTTGAACTTTTCTTTCTTTTTTATTTTTTTCTGTTTCAATTTTTTTTTCTGTTGAGGTCTCAGCGTTGAATTGGGGGAAGGGGCAGACATCTGTTTTTATGAGTAAAAACACTTTCTAGTTACCATTCAGTTTTTGTATGTATCATTTACACCTGCATCTAAACTCAAACTGAGTGAGTGAGTATGATGCAGCTTTTACCATTGTTCCAGCAATTGTCATGGCCAGAGAAACCAGAAATGGGCTTCACACAATGTGTCATGCATGTATTATTATGTAACAGTACAGCTGTAGTTATACAAGTGCTGTTTCTGTGCCAAAGTCCGGCTATAGGTCAGGTGACCTTCACAGAGTAGGTAAATAGGTCCCTGAAGAGATGCAGCAGACACAGACACCAATGGTCAGTGCAACATGTACTCTTAGCTGTCGGTGACCCAGGTCACCATGGGCTCAGTACAGTCCAAGTTCATGTTTAGTGCACCTGCCCTCTGCCACCATGGCAAACCAGTGCAGCAGTTCCACAGACCATTGACCTGTGTTATGTTCTCAGGGGTGTGTAGCACAGCCTGATGACATTCATGGCCACAAGGTCGTGTAAATGTCATACCATGGGTTCAGTGAAATTGCCACAGGACAGGCTGACACTTTTTCAGTTCAAAGAGGTCATCAGAAGAGGCAATGGAGATTGAGAAATCAAGTACAGGCATCCTGTTCCCCCTATGTTGTAGTGGACTGTTCTTGTCACTGTTGTATATCATGTTGTGATAATATTGTGTTGTGCATGGGAGAGTCTATGGAGGGATTTCATAGGATACTTGGAAGAGTCCAAAGGTTGACAGTAAAAGTGTGACACCCTCTGGCAACATGACCTGAAGTGTATACAACTATTTTTATTTTTTTATTCTTTTGGGTGAATCAGTTTAATTTTAGTAACCAAAAATGTATTAAAATTTATTTCATTTTGTGATTATTATTTTAGGAAAACCTCAAAATTGGAACACTAAAACATGATTTCACCCAATTATGTTTCTGGATTAGTCAGCATGGTGTGTTTCAAAGCAGTTTTGTCTAAGACCTGCATCAGGTATTCTTCCCTCATCAGCTGAGACACTGTGATTTAACTGGAATACTGTTAAAAGCGATGTTAAAGTCAAACTCACTCATTCACTCACTCACTTTGTTACGGGCAAACTATTGAACCGATGATTTCAGAGAAAACAGGCTGAGTGGTGAACTGTTGCATTTTGATAGTGTGGGATTTTGAAAAAGTTATCTTTAGAATTTCCATAGCAACAACTCTTACCTAAAGTACTGTCGGAAATAGAAAAAAACTGTTTTTAGGCTCTAACTCTGTATCCCTAAAATTTACACAACTGCAAATAGCATATGTCGAAATAACCCACTTCGGCCTAACTTGGCATTCAGTGGGATGCGTAATAGGATATCCAGAAAAACATGTTTACTCGTAAAATCGGGCAAAACTTAGAAAAAATATGAATAGCTGCTGAAAACAATAGATCAGACTATAGATGGCAATTAGGTCGCTCAGCCAGGTATGACGACAGACCGTCGACTCACTTGGCATGAAATGCATGTGCTGCCTACAGGCACCCATATTTTGTGCTTTTCATGTGTGTTGACTATGCCTCATCTATTGATTAACAGCTTAAGTGTCTTTCTTTCATACAGTTTATGTTGAGATATGTAAAAGAGTTTGATACCTGATAACCATAGAAACGCATCGTATTAAATGTCTCAAAATATATAGGTGGCATGACCACCCGATCACGAAGATCGACAGGACTGGATATTATTTGTAAATTGTTATGACATGCCGTGTACTTCCCCAGTATAATTGCCCTAAAGGATTATCGTATCTTAGCTGATATCTCTATTCCCAAGCCCGACCCCAACGATCGTCTGCGACACCTGTCCAGGTTTTGCTTTTGAGACGAACCCTCCGATCTGTTTCTTTTTATAGTGACAGTGAGACTCCATGGTAGCTACATCCTTAATAGTTTCAGCATGAAAGTTATTATTTTTTACGCCAGCTTTCGTTTATAATGAAGCTAGGTCTAATTTCAAATTGGTCACTTAAAAAGTGTCCTTTATAATACAATATCGTCGCACACTAATTTGCATACAGCCATGGTCTGTTCCAAATAATTCGTTTTGGACTTAGAAAAAAATCGCATTGCTCATTTCTGCACTAATCTCTCCTCAGTAAAGTCCTTTTTCTACGTTTCTTGTGTCCCTACCATTGAGACTGTAGTTAGGCCGAACTTAGTTTAAGAGATATTTCACACTTGCACATATCAACTACATAAATTGTAGAGATAAATGAGAAAATACAGTTTTTTTCTATTTCCGACAGTACTATATATATAGTATCAGCCAAGATGGTGTAGTCTTTTAGATGGCTGACTTTGTGTGCTGCTAAATAGGTGCCTTACTCCGAGGGTGTGGGTTTGAATCCTCAGTGGGGCACAACCCCAAAAGTACTAGAATCTATACTTTTTTTTATAGAAAATGTAATCCCAAATATAACATATGGTGCACTTGACAACTTTCTAAAGGGCATTTTGTATTCACAATTAGATTGAAAATGGCAGTATTTCTGCATCAAACTTGACACACAAATTGACGGCCAAAATAAATTTTACCACATTAAAACTGAAATTGCAAAATTGTTTGAACACAATTTCAAACTAGATCAATGCAAAGCACATCCAGATGTCCAAACACAACAATGCCCTATGCAAAAATGTGGTACATGTCCATGATGTGTTGGGGTTTTTTCATGTGAAAAAGTGAAAATCCAAATCAGTCCATGATGGTGGCCTTTCCACCAAATCATGACATGACTCAAGGTAATTTTCAACAAAAAAATAGATTTCTGTTTCCACATCAAAATTGTTTAGCAAAACATTGGCAACCAAATCTTACAAGACCCAGTTTCAGAGCAAGGCTTTCATTTCATTTCATTTCAAGTTGTACGTAAGATATTCGTAAAGAGCGCTCCAAGGGACGTAACTCTGTGGGGTTCACTTGAAATAATGTTTAGCTGGTAGAGGGCGTGAAAGTCGATTTAATGCAATTTTGCATCATTTGAACTTTTTAATTTTATATTGTAATCTAAATACATATTTTGGGGGGAATATACTATATGGTACTATGTAGTTAGTAGCATTGAGTGAAATGAATAATTTATTTTGAGAGAGGTGTGGTGTGATATAGTGCCTTTAAATCTTTATTTGTTTGCTGTATTTAGGGACCATTCATAATTTATGGCTAGGTGGGGTGATGATGATTTTCATGGAGTAGCATGTACAATGTGAATGCTCATGCTGTCCATCACTGGATTGTCTGGTCCAGACTTGATTATTTACAGACCGCCGCCATATAGCTGGAATGTTGCTGAGCGCGGCGTAAAACTAAACTCACTCACTCTATGTTGCAGCCAGATCAACAATGGAGTCTACCGCTGTGGGTTTGCCCAGAGCCAGGGGGCTTACGACAACACCATCACTGAGGTCTTCCAGGGACTTGACCGTGTAAGAATGAACGTGTTGTGCTATAAAGAAATACACAGGCCATTCCAATTTCATTATTTGTTCTACATCTTCAAAGATTCAAAGTTTTGACAGGTCCATAGCAACCTGTGCATATAGCATTCATTGTGTTGGTTGGTAATGCTCTGTAACTGCATTTAACTAAGTTTTTACCATGTGTGTCACAATATCAAGTACTAGTTAATGAAATATGATATTACATTGAAGTAATATGTTTGTAACTTTTTTGTTTAATTTCTTTTATCTTAAACTTATTTTGACACCTCCTTAATTTGGAATAATGACAAATTGTTTGATAGCAACTGCTTTTATTTGTATAAAGTAACAGAAGTTCTTATCCATTAAATTGTCAGTATTGTACTCCCAAACTTCTTAAATGCCGCTCTAAGAAATTGTCCTTAATTTAGGTTTTATAGGTCACAAAATCAGTAAACCTGATATTATTATATTTTGTGAAATCATAATAATTCTACCAAGTGAAGATTTCACAAATGTAATACAAACATTAAACACTTGTAGAATCATCTGTTTATGTTCCTGGCAAGTGTGCGAAAGTGAAGGATCAAAACCGAGGAGGAGGTTTTGACCCAACTTATGAACTGACTGAAGATATGCTTTAGATATAATATTTATATTTGGTACTTACTATTGAAATGAACTGGGATGCGACTGGCAGCCAATGCATGCTAATGCACGTGCTCTGCACACGCTCTTGTGTCCTTCACGCACTCCCCCGTCTTGTGAGGAACACATGGTTCATACTGACAAACCATCACATTCTTCACAGTGATCCTTCCTAGCCTAGTGGATAAAACCATCAAGCTGGAGAGCGAAGGGTTGTGGGTTCGAAACCAGGCATCAGCACAATATATTGGAAGTGTTCAGTTATGTGATATTTTACGACCATATTCAACATGGATGATCGTAAGACTTATTCTGTAATATACTTTGTGTGTCAGGCTGAAGAGATTCTCAGCAAACAGCGCTACTTGACAGGGGAGTCAGGTCACAGAGGCAGACATCAGGCTCTTCACAAGCCTTGTCAGGTTTGACAATGTCTACCACACACATTTCAAGGTAAAGATTTACCTGCACAGGAAGTCAAAATAAATGTGTTTAAATATGTTTAAAGGAGTATAGCTTTGGCCATTATGCATATTCCACTAGCAAATCTGTGAACTCAGGTTCACCTTTTACACTTGTGATGTTATATGTAACTTATTTCGGCCATAATGCATAAGACCAAGTGCAACAGTAATGTAAACCGCTTTTTTCTGTCGTTTATGTAATTGGTAAGTTGCCTGGGGTTGCATGGCGTCATCGAACAATGGATATAAGCACCATTTAAAAGGGAAATAGTTTTGGCGGCAGTTTTTTGATCGCTGGAGCATTACCATAAAATGTTGATTATTCATTATGCTACATCATTATATGTTACAACGTACTGTCAGTGGTGTTTTTAAACATTGATTAAATCAAGTCCGAGTGTGACGAAGTTATGTTATTATGTTTCACTTTAACATTCGTTCCTGTTTGGAGACCCCAAATACTGCAGTCAACTTGAGTGAGTGAGTTTAGTTTTACGCCGCTCTCAGCAATATTCCAGCAATATGGCGGCGGTCTGTAAATAATCGAGTCTGGACCAGACAATCCAGTGATGGACAGCATGAGCATTCACATTGTACATGCTACTCCATGAAAATCATCATCAACTATTAGTGAGTGAGTGAGTTAAGATTTAAAGTCACATCGGCAATATTTCAACCATATCGTGACTAAAACTAGTTCTAAATTTGCATCAACTAATAGTACCATATAGTATATGCATGAGCATCGATCTGCGCAATTGCCGAGGACATATCCCAGCGAGCCTGACCACCCGATCCCGTTAGTCGCCTCTTGACAAGCATGGGTTACTGCAGGTTCATTCTAACCCGGACCTTCACGGGTCGCAGTCTACCTGAAAAACATATGATCTATAAATATAAAGGCAAATGATGAAGTGCATTCATTGTTTTCCATTTTGTTGAGTTACACATGTCAGTGTCACTCACTATTTGTCTTTATTGTGTGCCGTGAAGGTGTTCTGTATTTTCATTGGCTGACCTAATGTCATTCTAAGGTTATGACTTAGCACCATAACTATTTCCATGACCTAAAGCTAGGGAAATATACATTGTCCTGACTAGTATTTTGTAATTCACCATTTTTCGGGACATAAATTGTCTGCATTGCTTATATTATCTCTGCTCGACCAGGCTGGGATCTTGTATAGAGACAAGATAATTTGTTAATAAGAAGTAGCATCCTAATTTTTTCAACAAAACAATTCCTTGTTACAGTGTAATTTTTGTAGCAGAAAATTTATATTTTCCCCATCTGAAGCATAATTATTTTTTAAAACATTTTTTGGGACAATCAATTTGGGGTTTTTTTTTTTTTTATTTTTAAACAAATCCTGGACTCCCTACAGTCACCACACAATAGGAACTGCAATCACATTTCAACAAAAATAATTCTTAGTGACTGGTTTATTAAAGGGGTGGGTGTGCTGACATCACATTTTTGCTGACAAATGAAACTGCTGATAAATTATATCATCTATTTTTAAAATTATTTTGACATCGAATGGTGCTTCCGTTTTGCTTGATTCTTCTTCATCATCTTCACTGGAGTGAGTGAGTTATTATTTAACGTCACATCGGCAATATTTCAGCCATATCGTGACGATCATCTTCACTGGAAGTTTCTCTTGCAAGCTGTAAAATCTGTTCGTATTGACATGGTCAGTTAGATCACATAACATCCAAAAAAGTGGGAGGAAAGGTTCTGATGACTTTTGTAACTTAAGTTAACAAGCATAGGGCCCACCTGATGAGATGCCATTGCAGTCCTTTCACTCACTCGCCTAGATTTCATTATATTTCATAACTGCACACTCACATGGTCAAGAAAGATTTCAATAAATATCAGTAAATGTGTGACAGAAATACTATTTCACTAACTCAGCTGTCCACAGGGATGGCAACAGGAAAATAAATTTGCAGCTGAAAACTTAATATTATGTCTTCAAATTGGGGGGTTAAAGGGATTCAACAGATTTAGACGATTCGCAGAATTGATCAATTTGAAAAATATTGGCGGATCTCTATGGATCCGCGGAAAATTGCCATCCCTGTTTCCAAAAGGTGACAGGCCATACACATCGCGGTCTTATCATGGCACCAGCATGAGGGCAGGTTTAAGAAGAAAACAGATTTTGATGTCTTCCAAGCATTGTTGGAACTTTGAAACCCAGAAAATTTGAGATGACAGAATGATGTATTTTTGATATGTTTCGTTCCTCATGTGTGTAGATCTGTAAATAAGTTAAACCCAAAAAACAAACACTTTGTTTCAGTGTAACCGACGTCAGATTATGAACTACCCAAATCTGTGGGGATACACCCGTGACATGTATCAGCTCCCTGGGGTGTCAGCCACTGTTGACATGGAGCACATCTTGAAACACTACTACGTAAGTACACCTGTAGTGTGCACAAGTAAGATACACTTATAGGATACCTGTGGTGCATACATGTAAAGTTACAACATGGGATGCACCCGTAGGATACCTGTAGTGCACACCTGTAAGTTACAACATGGAATGCACCTGTAGGATACCTGTAGTGCACACCTGTAAGTTACAACATGGGATGCACCTGTAGTGTACACCTGTAAGTTACATGGGATGCACCTGTAGGATACCTGTAGTGCACACCTGTAAGTTACAACATGGGATGCACCTGTAGGATACCTGTAGTGCACACCTGTAAGTTACAACACGGGATGCGCCTGTAGGATACCTGTGGTGCATACATGTTAAGTTACAACATGGTATGCACCTGTAGGATACCTGTAGTGCACACCTGTAAGTTACAACATGGGATGCACCTGTAGGATACCTGTAGTGCACACCTGTAAGTTACAACATGGGATGCACCTGTAGTGTACACCTGTAAGTTACAACATGGGATGCACCTGTAGTGCACACCTGTAAGTTACAACATGGGGTGCACCTGTAGGATACCTGTAGTGCACACCTGTAAGTTACAACATGGGATGCACCTGTAGGATACCTGTAGTGCACACCTGTAAGTTACAACATGGGATGCACCTGTAGTGTACACCTGTAAGTTACAACATGGGATGCACCTGTAAGTGTACACCTGTAAGTTACAACATGGGATGCACCTGTAGGATACCTGTAGTGCACACCTGTAAGTTACAACATGGGATGCACCTGTAGTGTACACCTGTAAGTTACAACATGGGATGCACCTGTAGTGTACACCTGTAAGTTACAACATGGGGTGCACCTGTAGGATACCTGTAGTGCACACCTGTAAGTTACAACATGGGATGCGCCTGTAGGATACCTGTGGTGCACACCTGTAAGTTACAACATGGGATGCACCTGTAGGTTACCTGTAGTGCACACCTGTAAGTTACAACATGGGATGCACCTGTAGGATACCTGTAGTGCACACCTGTAAGTTACAACATGGGATGCACCTGTAGGATACCTGTAGTGCACACCTGTAAGTTACAACATGGGATGCACCTGTAGTGCACACCTGTAAGTTACAACATGGGATGCACCTGTAGGATACCTGTAGTGCACACCTGTAAGTTACAACACGGGATGCGCCTGTAGGATACCTGTGGTGCATACATGTTAAGTTACAACATGGGGTGCACCTGTAGGATACCTGTAGTGCACACCTGTAAGTTACAACATGGGATGCACCTGTAGTGCACACCTGTAAGTTACAACATGGGATGCACCTGTAGTGCACACCTGTAAGTTACAACATGGGATGCACCTGTAGGATACCTGTAGTGCACACCTGTAAGTTACAACATGGGATGCACCTGTAGGATACCTGTAGTGCACACCTGTAAGTTACAACATGGGATGCACCTGTAGGATACCTGTAGTGCACACCTGTAAGTTACAACATGGGATGCACCTGTAGTGTACACCTGTAAGTTACGACATGGGGTGCACCTGAAGGATACCTGTAGTGCACACCTGTAAGTTACAACATGGGATGCACCTGTAGGATACCTGTAGTGCACACCTGTAAGTTACAACACAGGATGCGCCTGTAGGATACCTGTGGTGCATACATGTTAAGTTACAACATGGTATGCACCTGTAGGATACCTGTAAGTTACAACATGGGATGCACCTGTAGTGCACACCTGTAAGTTACAACATGGGATGCACCTGTAGGATACCTGTAGTGCACACCTGTAAGTTACAACACGGGATGCGCCTGTAGGATACCTGTGGTGCATACATGTTAAGTTACAACATGGTATGCACCTGTAGGATACCTGTAGTGCACACCTGTAAGTTACAACATGGGATGCACCTGTAGGATACCTGTAGTGCACACCTGTAAGTTACAACATGGGATGCACCTGTAGTGTACACCTGTAAGTTACAACATGGGATGCACCTGTAGTGTACACCTGTAAGTTACAACATGGGGTGCACCTGTAGGATACCTGTAGTGCACACCTGTAAGTTACAACATGGGATGCACCTGTAGGATACCTGTAGTGCACACCTGTAAGTTACAACATGGGATGCACCTGTAGTGTACACCTGTAAGTTACAACATGGGATGCACCTGTAGTGTACACCTGTAAGTTACAACATGGGATGCACCTGTAGGATACCTGTAGTGCACACCTGTAAGTTACAACATGGGATGCACCTGTAGTGTACACCTGTAAGTTACAACATGGGATGCACCTGTAGTGTACACCTGTAAGTTACAACATGGGGTGCACCTGTAGGATACCTGTAGTGCACACCTGTAAGTTACAACATGGGATGCGCCTGTAGGATACCTGTGGTGCACACCTGTAAGTTACAACATGGGATGCACCTGTAGGATACCTGTAGTGCACACCTGTAAGTTACAACATGGGATGCACCTGTAGGATACCTGTAGTGCACACCTGTAAGTTACAACATGGGATGCACCTGTAGGATACCTGTAGTGCACACCTGTAAGTTACAACATGGGATGCACCTGTAGTGTACACCTGTAAGTTACAACATGGGATGCACCTGAAGGATACCTGTAGTGCACACCTGTAAGTTACAACATGGGATGCACCTGTAGGATACCTGTAGTGCACACCTGTAAGTTACAACACGGGATGCGCCTGTAGGATACCTGTGGTGCATACATGTTAAGTTACAACATGGTATGCACCTGTAGGATACCTGTAGTGCACACCTGTAAGTTACAACATCGGATGCACCTGTAGTGCACACCTGTAAGTTACAACATCGGATGCACCTGTAGTGCACACCTGTAAGTTACAACATGGGATGCACCTGTAGGTTACCTGTAGTGCACACCTGTAAGTTACAACATGGGATGCACCTGTAGGATACCTGTAGTGCACACCTGTAAGTTACAACATGGGATGCACCTATAGGATACCCAGTAGTGCACACCTGTGTAAAGTTACAACATGGGATGCACCTGTAGTGTACACCTGTAAGTTACGACATGGGGTGCACCTGAAGGTTACCTGTAGTGCACACCTGTAAGTTACAACATGGGATGCACCTGTAGGATACCTGTAGTGCACACCTTTAAGTTACAAAACAGGATGCGCCTGTAGGATACCTGTGGTGCATACAAGTTAAGTTACAACATGGTATGCACCTGTAGGATACCTATAAGTTACAACATCGGATGCACCTGTAGTGCACACCTGTAAGTTACAACATGGGATGCACCTGTAGGTTACCTGTAGTGCACACCTGTAAGTTACAACATGGGATGCACCTGTAGGATACCTGTAGTGCACACTGTAAGTTACAACACAGGATGCGCCTGTAGGATACCTGTGGTGCATACATGTTAAAGTTACAACATGGTATGCACCTGTAGGATACCTATAAGTTACAACATCGGATGCACCTGTAGTGCACACCTGTAAGTTACAACATGGGATGCACCTGTAGGATACCTGTAGTGCACACCTGTAAGTTACAACATGGGATGCACCTGTAGGATACCTGTAGTGCACACCTGTAAGTTACAACACAGGATGCGCCTGTAGGATACCTGTGGTGCATACATGTTAAGTTACAACATGGTATGCACCTGTAGGATACCTGTAAGTTACAACATGGGATGCACCTGTAGTGCACACCTGTAAGTTACAACATGGGATGCACCTGTAGGATACCTGTAGTGCACACCTGTAAGTTACAACACGGGATGCGCCTGTAGGATACCTGTGGTGCATACATGTTAAGTTACAACATGGTATGCACCTGTAGGATACCTGTAAGTTACAACATCGGATGCACCTGTAGTGCACACCTGTAAGTTACAACATGGGATGCACCTGTAGGTTACCTGTAGTGCACACCTGTAAGTTACAACATGGGATGCACCTGTAGGATACCTGTAGTGCACACCTGTAAGTTACAACATGGGATGCACCTATAGGATACCTGTAGTGCACATCTGTAAGTTACAACATGGGATGCACCCGTAGTGTACACCTGTAAGTTACAACATGGGATGCACCTGTAGTGTACACCTGTAAGTTACAACATGGGATGCACCTGTAGTGTACACCTGTAAGTTACGACATGGGGTGCACCTGAAGGATACCTGTAGTGCACACCTGTAAGTTACAACATGGGATGCACCTGTAGGATACCTGTAGTGCACACCTGTAAGTTACAACACAGGATGCGCCTGTAGGATACCTGTGGTGCATACATGTTAAGTTACAACATGGTATGCACCTGTAGGATACCTATAAGTTACAACATCGGATGCACCTGTAGTGCACACCTGTAAGTTACAACATGGGATGCACCTGTAGGTTACCTGTAGTGCACACCTGTAAGTTACAAATATGGGATGCACCTGTAGGATACCTGTAGTGCACACCTGTAAGTTACAACACAGGATGCGCCTGTAGGATACCTGTGGTGCATACATGTTAAGTTACAACATGGGATGCACCTGTAGGATACCTATAAGTTACAACATCGGATGCACCTGTAGTGCACACCTGTAAGTTACAACATGGGATGCACCTGTAGTGCACACCTGTAAGTTACAACATCGGATGCACCTGTAGTGCACACCTTTAAGTTACAACATGGGATGCACCTGTAGGTTACCTGTAGTGCACACCTGTAAGTTACAACATGGGATGCACCTGTAGGATACCTGTAGTGCACACCTGTAAGTTACAACATGGGATGCACCTATAGGATACCTGTAAATTGCACACCTGTAAGTTACAACATGGGATGCACCTGTAGTGTACACCTGTAAGTTACGACATGGGGTGCACCTGAAGGTTACCTGTAGTGCACACCTGTAAGTTACAACATGGGATGCACCTGTAGGATACCTGTAGTGCACACCTTTAAGTTACAAAACAGGATGCGCCTGTAGGATACCTGTGGTGCATACATGTTAAGTTACAACATGGTATGCACCTGTAGGATACCTATAAGTTACAACATCGGATGCACCTGTAGTGCACACCTGTAAGTTACAACATGGGATGCACCTGTAGGTTACCTGTAGTGCACACCTGTAAGTTACAACATGGGATGCACCTGTAGGATACCTGTAGTGCACACCTGTAAGTTACAACACAGGATGCGCCTGTAGGATACCTGTGGTGCATACATGTTAAGTTACAACATGGGATGCACCTGTAGGATACCTGTAAGTTACAACATGGGATGCACCTGTAGTGCACACCTGTAAGTTACAACATGGGATGCACCTGTAGTGCACACCTGTAAAGTTACAACATCGGATGCACCTGTAGTGCACACCTGTAAAGTTACAACATGGGATGCACCTGTAGGTTACCTGTAGTGCACACCTGTAAGTTACAACATGGGATGCACCTGTAGGATACCTGTAGTGCACACCTGTAAGTTACAACATGGGATGCACCTGTAGGATACCTGTAGTGCACACCTGTAAGTTACAACATGGGATGCACCTGTAGGATACCTGTAGTGCACAGCTGTAAGTTACAACATGGGATGCACCCGTAGTGTACACCTGTAAGTTACAACATGGGGTGCACCTGAGGAATACCTGTAGTGCACACCTGTAAGTTACAACATGGGATGCACCTGTAGGATACCTGTAGTGCACACCTGTAAGTTACAACATGGGGATGCGCCTGTAGGATACCTGTGGTGCATACATGTTAAGTTACAACATGGTATGCACCTGTAGGATACCTGTAGTGCACACCTGTAAGTTACAACATCGGATGCACCTGTAGTGCACACCTGTAAGTTACAACATCGGATGCACCTGTAGTGCACACCTGTAAGTTACAACATGGGATGCACCTGTAGGTTACCTGTAGTGCACACCTGTAAGTTACAACATGGGATGCACCTGTAGGATACCTGTAGTGCACACCTGTAAGTTACAACATGGGATGCACCTATAGGATACCTGTAGTGCACACCTGTAAGTTACAACATGGGATGCACCTGTAGTGTACACCTGTAAGTTACGACATGGGGTGCACCTGAAGGATACCTGTAGTGCACACCTGTAAGTTACAACATGGGATGCACCTGTAGGATACCTGTAGTGCACACCTTTAAGTTACAAAACAGGATGCGCCTGTAGGATACCTGTGGTGCATACAGGTTTAAGTTACAACATGGTATGCACCTGTAGGATACCTATAAGTTACAACATCGGATGCACCTGTAGTGCACACCTGTAAAGTTACAACATGGGATGCACCTGTAGGTTACCTGTAGTGCACACCTGTAAGTTACAACATGGGATGCACCTGTAGGATACCTGTAGTGCACACCTGTAAGTTACAACACAGGATGCGCCTGTAGGATACCCTGTGGTGCATACATGTTAAGTTACAACATGGTATGCACCTGTAGGATACCTATAAGTTACAACATCGGATGCACCTGTAGTGCACACCTGTAAGTTACAACATGGGATGCACCTGTAGGTTACCTGTAGTGCACACCTGTAAGTTACAACATGGGATGCACCTGTAGGATACCTGTAGTTGCACACCTGTAAAGTTACAACACAGGATGCGCCTGTAGGATACCTGTGGTGCATACATGTTAAGTTACAACATGGTATGCACCTGTAGGATACCTATAAGTTACAACATCGGATGCACCTGTAGTGCACACCTGTAAGTTACAACATGGGATGCACCTGTAGGATACCTGTAGTGCACACCTGTAAGTTACAACACAGGATGCGCCTGTAGGATACCTGTGGTGCATACATGTTAAGTTACAACATGGTATGCACCTGTAGGATACCTATAAGTTACAACATCGGATGCACCTGTAGTGCACACCTGTAAGTTACAACATGGGATGCACCTGTAGGTTACCTGTAGTGCACACCTGTAAAGTTACAACATGGGATGCACCTGTAGGATACCTGTAGTGCACACCTGTAAGTTACAACATGGGATGCACCTATAGGATACCTGTAGTGCACACCTATAAGTTTACAACATCAGATGCACCTGTAGTGTACACCTGTAAAGTTACAACATCGGATGCACCTGTAGTGCACACCTGTAAGTTACAACATGGGATGCACCTGTAGTGTACACCTGTAAGTTACGACATGGGGTGCACCTGAAGGATACCTGTAGTGCACACCTGTAAGTTACAACATGGGATGCACCTGTAGGATACCTGTGGTGCACACCTGTAAGTTACAACACAGGATGCGCCTGTAGGATACCTGTGAATGCATACATGTTAAGTTACAACATGGTATGCACCTGTAGGATACCTATAAGTTACAACATCGGATGCACCTGTAGTGCACACCTGTAAGTTACAACATGGGATGCACCTGTAGGTTACCTGTAGTGCACACCTGTAAGTTACAACATGGGATGCACCTGTAGGATACCTGTAGTGCACACCTGTAAGTTACAACACAGGATGCGCCTGTAGGATACCCTGTGGTGCATACATGTTAAGTTACAACATGGGATGCACCTGTAGGATACCTATAAGTTACAACATCGGATGCACCTGTAGTGCACACCTGTAAGTTACAACATGGGATGCACCTGTAGTTGCACACCTGTAAAGTTACAACATCGGATGCACCTGTAGTGCACACCTTTAAAGTTACAACATGGGATGCACCTGTAGGTTACCTGTAGTGCACACCTGTAAGTTACAACATGGGATGCACCTGTAGGATACCTGTAGTTGCACACCTGTAAGTTACAACATGGGATGCACCTATAGGATACCTGTAGTGCACACCTGTAAGTTACAACATGGGATGCACCTGTAGTGTACACCTGTAAGTTACGACATGGGGGTGCACCTGAAGGTTACCTGTAGTGCACACCTGTAAGTTACAACATGGGATGCACCTGTAGGATACCTGTAGTGCACACCTTTAAGTTACAAAACAGGATGCGCCTGTAGGATACCTGTGGTGCATACATGTTAAAGTTACAACATGGTATGCACCTGTAGGATACCTATAAAGTTACAACATCGGATGCACCTGTAGTGCACACCTGTAAGTTACAACATGGGATGCACCTGTAGGTTACCTGTAGTGCACACCTGTAAGTTACAACATGGGATGCACCTGTAGGATACCTGTAGTGCACACCTGTAAGTTACAACACAGGATGCGCCTGTAGGATACCTGTGGTGCATACATGTTAAGTTACAACATGGGATGCACCTGTAGGATACCTGTAAGTTACAACATCGGATGCACCTGTAGTGCACACCTGTAAGTTACAACATGGGATGCACCTGTAGTGCACACCTGTAAGTTACAACATCGGATGCACCTGTAGTGCACACCTGTAAGTTACAACATGGGATGCACCTGTAGGTTACCTGTAGTGCACACCTGTAAGTTACAACATGGGATGCACCTGTAGGATACCTGTAGTGCACACCTGTAAGTTTACAACATGGGATGCACCTATAGGATACCTGTAGTGCAATACACCTGTAAGTTACAACATGGGATGCACCTGTAGTGTACACCTGTAAGTTACGACATGGGGTGCACCTGAAGGTTACCTGTAGTGCACACCTGTAAGTTACAACACAGGATGCGCCTGTAGGGATACCTGTGGTGCATACATGTTAAGTTACAACATGGTATGCACCTGTAGGATACCTATAAGTTACAACATCGGATGCACCTGTAGTGCACACCTGTAAGTTACAACATGGGATGCACCTGTAGGTTACCTGTAGTGCACACCTGTAAGTTACAACATGGGATGCACCTGTAGGATACCTGTAGTGCACACCTGTAAGTTACAACACGGGATGCGCCTGTAGGATACCTGTGGTGCATACATGTTAAGTTACAACATGGTATGCACCTGTAGGATACCTATATGTTACAACATCGGATGCACCTGTAGTGCACACCTGTAAGTTACAACATGGGATGCACCTGTAGGATACCTGTAGTGCACACCTGTAAGTTACAACACAGGATGCGCCTGTAGGATACCTGTGGTGCATACATGTTAAGTTACAACATGGTATGCACCTGTAGGATACCTATATAGTTACAACATCGGATGCACCTGTAGTGCACACCTGTAAGTTACAACATGGGATGCACCTGTAGGATACCTGTAGTGCACACCTGTAAGTTACAACATGGGATGCACCTGTAGGATACCTGTAGTGCACACCTGTAAGTTACAACATGGGATGCACCTATAGGATACCTGTAGTGCACACCTGTAAGTTACAACATGGGATGCACCCGTAGTGTACACCTGTAAGTTACAACATGGGATGCACCTGTAGTGTACACCTGTAAGTTACAACATGGGATGCACCTGTAGTGTACACCTGTAAGTTACGACATGGGGTGCACCTGAAGGATACCTGTAGTGCACACCTGTAAGTTACAACATGGGATGCACCTGTAGGATACCTGTAGTGCACACCTGTAAGTTACAACACAGGATGCGCCTGTAGGATACCTGTGGTGCATACATGTTAAGTTACAACATGGTATGCACCTGTAGGATACCTATAAGTTACAACATCGGATGCACCTGTAGTGCACACCTGTAAGTTACAACATGGGATGCACCTGTAGGTTACCTGTAGTGCACACCTGTAAGTTACAACATGGGATGCACCTGTAGGATACCTGTAGTGCACACCTGTAAGTTACAACACAGGATGCGCCTGTAGGATACCTGTGGTGCATACATGTTAAGTTACAACATGGGATGCACCTGTAGGATACCTGTAAGTTACAACATGGGATGCACCTGTAGTGCACACCTGTAAGTTACAACATGGGATGCACCTGTAGGTTACCTGTAGTGCACACCTGTAAGTTACAACATGGGATGCACCTGTAGGATACCTGTAGTGCACACCTGTAAGTTACAACACAGGATGCGCCTGTAGGATACCTGTGGTGCATACATGTTAAGTTACAACATGGTATGCACCTGTAGGATACCTATAAGTTACAACATCGGATGCACCTGTAGTGCACACCTGTAAAGTTACAACATGGGATGCACCTGTAGGTTACCTGTAGTGCACACCTGTAAGTTACAACATGGGATGCACCTGTAGGTTACCTGTAGTGCACACCTGTAAGATACAACATGGGATGCACCTGTAGGATACCTGTAGTGCACACCTGTAAGTTACAACATGGGATGCACCTGTAGGATACCTGTAGTGCACACCTGTAAGTTACAACATGGGATGCACCTGTAGGATACCTGTAGTGCACACCTGTAAGTGTCATCATTACGTTCAGATTTGAGAATTGCAAAAATGTGCAAATATCCAAATTTTATTTCCCTCAATCTTTCATGGGTAACATACCCCTGTTATTATGACATGACACAAAACAAAAACCCCAGTGACATCTGTATTTTCAGGAAATGAAGACTATCAACCCCTTCGGCATCGTTCCTGTTTGTCCACGTCCAGACTTCACAGCGCCCCACGACAGAGCCAAACTATCAGCGTAGGATGTCAGATGGTCCATAAAGAGAGCACAGCACTGTATTATGTCTCAACCCAGGAACATATTTTGAAGCCATTGAATGGCATTTAGTACTGACAGACACTTCTTTTTCATGATAAGGAACACAATGTTTCGGAGTATATTCATACTGAATGAAAGCTAGGATGCAGCATATATTTATATGTGAGAACAACAAAAGTTGGATGGATACATATACCCAAGGGAAACTGGTAATTAATTGGCACTGATTGGTTATAGCCATGGACAAACGGAAACGAGGTGTAAATTGAATTCCTTCAAGGGAGATTTTGTTCATGTTGTTGAAATTGTAAATGCTTTGTTAAAAAAAGGAAATTGGTATCCTGAATAAAAGAATTTTACAAATCCAATTGTAAAAATTATTTGTGATTCTTCTAACAAACTACTTGGTCCATCAATCTGTGACAATAATATGTATCAACCAAATGGGATGGTGACTTGTTGATTCAAGTTTTAATAAAAAAGATTTTCAAAATATAAAAATCTTTCAGAGTGTATATCCTTTGCACTGGTCCAGTATATCCTGACTGAACTATGACTGGAAAGTCTAAATATAGGATGGGTGATTGTGCTCCCTTTCAGGTGTAGATGCCACGACACTCAGAGAAGACACGATCATGGATGTACGAATAACCACAATATAAGGGCACAGACTGTATAGAGTTAGATTTGAAAGTTGTAGTTCGTTTGTTTTCATGATACAGATATCAAAATGCTTTTCTAAATCCTTGAATTTAAAGCTTCCAGATAGGTTTTATGCCATATCTTTCTTAGAAAGATTTCTCATACTTCCACCAAGCAGACCTTTGTTGTTGTTCAACAGATCAAATGTCAATAAACGTTCTAAAATCTTAACTGTTGGGACATTTCCTGTCAGTGTCAACTTTCAGTGTTGTCACAACCCCTAGTGTACAGTACACAACCCTGTGCACTTATAAGAACCCACGAATCCGTTGGTATATGACCAGACGGTGGTCACATACAAATGTGCAAACACCTAGTTGCGGGTAAAGCAACGTGCAGTAAACTTGGACAAAGTACTGTGACTGTGTGTCCCAATTCACCCAGCTGTGAATGTACCTTGTAAGGATGGGAAAGCCACAGTAACTTGTGCGCCTTGTGGCAGCAAGAGTTGTATGGTCCCCAGGGAGCTGTGATTAATAATAAGATGTTCCGTTGCGATTGACATCTAATTATTGAGGGGAAAAATACCAGCGCCTTGAGCATGCACTAGTGTGTGGATATGTGCGCTATATAAATATTAAATAGCCAATAATAATAATAATAATAATTTGTTATGCACTTTTAGTACTGTCAAAGTGAGTTCACCAGACAGATTGCCTCCCCTTGTGCTCTGTAAGAAAATACTGTTTTGTTGCATATTTCAGGGTTTTTCATACACACAGACAAGCTACGTGGTCACTCTAAGTGTCATAGTAATAGAAACTATATTTTGCACCTCCCCTCGTGGTACGGGGCCATTCTGAAGGCCTTGCTAGTGATATTGATTGTCGTGTTTCTGTAGAAATTTAGGTTAGAACTTCTCGAGTGCCAGTTGAATGGCAGAGAATACTGTTTACGATACAGTGACCCTAGCGTGTTTGTTTGATAGAGATGATAGTGTACCTGGGTATTTTCTGTTTTGCTTTTTGAAAATATGTCCGTGTTTATCTTCCGGTCGATTTGGAAGATGGTTTGGTGAATAGATGTACTCTTTATACATACAAATGAGATGAATACCTTAAGCAATGACACCGTATCTTCCCGATGACCTGAAACTAAACTCAAAATACAGGACAGTGATGTTAGAGAAGAGAGAAGTGAGTGAGTGAGTGTGAGTTGGGTTTTACGTCACTTTTCGCAATATTCCAGCAATATCACGGCGAGGGGCACCAGAAATGGGTTTCACATTGTACCCATGTGGGGAATCGAACCCGGGCCTTCGGTGTGACGAGCGAAAGCTTTAACCACTAGGCTACCCCACCGCCCGAAGAGAGAAGTAAATAAAGTGTGTTGGTTGGGCACTGACAGTCTTGGAGATATACTCCTCAAACGAAATTAACTATTGACATGAGACATATATGTCGTAGAAGAAGAAGACATTGTGCATAGTAACTGTAGTAACACTGAACATACTTCATCATTCTGACTGTATTTCCCATCTTCCACCCGTCATGAATTTTCATTCCAACGTGAAATAATACAACGTTTATCTTACATGAATTGTCACCGCCATTGCTGAAATGTATGCCGCGATGTGATAAAATAAATTCTATCCTTGAAAACTCAGAAAAGGTCATCTTGATGTACATGTATCCGGAGCAAAGAGACTCCATCCACACAATATAAAAACATGTTACAAAGGGCCTAAATGTTAGCAAATTGCTAAAATTAGCAGTGACAAATCTGCGTTTTCTTTATCAACATTTGTGTATTGTTCACATGCCCGCTGTCTTGCGGTTGGAGGTTGGCCTTATAGTGAGTAGTACATTATCACCAGAGTATTATTGATCGAAGAATTGAAATAAACACAATATATTTATCGGTGTTACACGCACGCATGCACATACATCGTATATCACAAGGATCAGGTAAAATATGCAGATTGAAACAGACTATAGTCTCTCAATACTGTCGATCTGGTGCCGATGTTTATGGCAGGTGAAAATACTTAAAGATAAACCTGTTGTGTGATCCCAGCGATAGACGGGCCGAGTCGCCGTGTGAGAATATCGATGACCCCTGTCCAGCTCCTCGGACGATCTCACGGCTACAATTACATAAGGAACGTATACCTGTAACTACCAACGTTACGCAAGGCATCGACTACAACATCGCTGCCGGCTATAGGCGACACAATGACGACTTTATGTCATCCACCTATTGCCCTTATCATTTGTTATATTCATAAATTTACCGATCTTAGGTGTATCAGACTCATGTTGAGGCAAAATGCGACTCAGATGATTGACCGCTCTGTTTCGAGTTTATGTTCGACTGTTTATCAGCTGTTGTACGTTTGTCAAGACAATTCCCGTTCTCAAAGGATTGTATCTTAGAAAATGATATCCCAAATTTAACATTTGACCACTTTCTAAATGGCATTGTGTATTCATATTACCTATGATGTTTTTATTACATGACGGTATTTCATGCATAGGTCGACCGCTATATTCAATATACCCAGATCAAGTGGGATCGTCTTCTTCATATTATGTTTAAATATTTTTCAGTAGTGGTAGCAGAGTGAGAGAGAGTTGAGTTGAGTTGAAGTGGGCTTTACGTCACATCGGCACTATTCCAGCCATATAGTGACGAGAACAAGTCTGCATTAGTAAACATTGTCAGTACAAAGTCAAAATGAGTTTTATTTCAAAAACATATATTCATTACATTGTCATTTAAAAACAGAAAAAGTCATAGCACTAAATTTAAAGGCAGGCAATTTGTTAGTCACATTACACAGTTACAATTTATGATACAGATCAACTTCCTTCAGGTAGTTCACTATCAGATGAGCGCTCACGCGGGAGAACAGATCTTTCAGATTTGTTGCTTCATAATGTGAGTCCCTTGCAGACGATAAGTCCACACAGTCAAGCAGAATATGCTTGATGGTGAAAACCTCATCGCAAGAGACACACATGGGGGGTCCATCCCCATCCGTTTTCAGCAGATAGTCATGAGTAAACCGACTGTGGCCAATACGACATCGTCTTGATTGACAACCCAAGTAGGTATAACCAATTGTTGGCTTCAATTCATACAGTTTATTTCTTCCTACTTGAGTGTCCCGGCTTTTTGCATGAGGTCCCGAGTATAGCTTTTGATAGTGGGTTTGAAATCACTGTACGGGATCAGCAGTGGAGATAAGGGCTTGTCAAGAGATGCTTTGCTGCAGCATCGGCTTTGTGTTACCTGCTATGCCGACGTGACCCGGCAACCAGCAGAGGACGATGTCACATTGGCCAGTAGAGAGGTCGTTGTAAAGTTCTAAAATGTCCAGAATGATTGGGTGACTTGAAGTGACATTTTGAAGTGCTTGAAGGCAAGATAATGAATCTGTGAAAACGATGAAGTTTTGGAATGCTTCCGCTGTTTAATATAGGTCATAGCTGAAAAGATAGCTTTCTCTCCAGGGAGAACAGAACTGTTGTCGGGAATCCTAGAGGAGACAGTCTTGGATCCAATGACTGTAGCACTGGCAACTTGGCCCTCATCCTTGGATCCGTGTGTGAAAATGGATCTATGGGTGTCATACTTGGAACGTAACTGGTTGTATTCCTGCTGGAACACCAAAGGATTAGAGAAATTGAGTTTATTACACTAAGGGGGCTACCGGCCCATTATACAAGTAGCACAACATGTATGTAACACATATATAGAGTGCCATGCATATTCTTTACAATTACAACTGATTATTTCTTTTTTTCATGGCAAGTAATACATACTTCGCTAAACAATTAATAACATCCGGGTTTCTGGGTGATAATAGCTAATAAAATTTAGGATATGTTGGATTTTCAATTTAATATGCAGGTCTGGCAATTTTCTCAAATCTGACCAAAAAAGGCATATTAAATGATACTCTGTTTCAATACAGGGAACAATGCATAGAGGACAAAATCGTTGATCTTTAGCAATATGAAGTTTTCTACCTTCCTCTATCATTAATCTTTAAAATCAAACAGAAGCCTATTTATACAACATACATCTTGATTGTGACAAACATAGCTGAAATCATATTTATTTAAAGGTCACATGCAACGTAACACACAGATTCTGATACCTTTCGGCATGGACTTACAGTAACAAATTATAAAAATTCAAATTCAACTTATAAAGTTGAAAAGTAACGTGATGAAAAAACCCCGCGAAATCGGAGTTCAAACGATTCACGAAATTCACCCCAGCTGGGGTGAAAAGTGGTTTCAACAGCTGTGCTGGGCTACGCTGAAAATGAACCTTGTTAAGGATCTAGATCTACTCAGCTATAGTGTCAACCAGCGAGGCGTTCGACATTTCAAGACGGAAAACCTTCGCTGCCGGTTGGGGACACCAGCATTGGGCTCAACATATTGTACCCATGTGGAATCGATTCCAGGTCTACAGCTTGACGAGCGGACGCTTAAACCATTAGGCTATCCCACCGCCATGCACTCCGATGAATGTGTTTACACAAGATTATGCATACACCATTAATGTCCTGTGGTTCCGGTGAAAACAACGTTTTTCCCAACGTAACTCACAAGAAACAATCTTCTAATGTTCACTGTCATCAGTTTCATTATATTTCCACAGCAGTCGAAATAATGTTCCAGTTCTCATGACATTTAAAACGTCACACGATACTTTGTAGACTTCACAAAATGTTTCAACTTTGCATAATACGTATAGTATAGAATTGTCAATAAAATCTTACTAGATACTTTCAAACGTAATAACATGTATATGCTTATAATTATGTGTTATATTCATAAGCGTAACCTGCGCCTTTAACAGGAAACGTTGCAATATAGATTGGAACTATTACAACACTTTTCATAACAATAATATATTTAATGCATATTAAAAGGAAAATCCCTATTTGAAAAGTTAACTACGGGCAATAACTCTCGTTGTATTACCAGAGTTACGTCCCCTAGCACATCAAGTACCCTCGTTCTCCGTCTCTATATGTGTAGGTCTCCTGTTATCACATAGTGAGATCCTATGAAGCTGACACTGCCCTTACAATACATGTCATCACGCGGGGATCAATGGAAGTGAAAGAAGAAGAAGACCTATGTATGGCAGAGATTGTTTATAAGTCAGAGGCACACATATTCTCCCAACCGTTTTCTTGGACCGTTTTTCTTGATAAAATCCAAGTCAATGTACCAGGTGGGATTTTTATGATTTTGGTATGACGACGTGTCAGGGGACTCCATGATATGTTGAAGACCGACTGGCGAATATCAGAACGTCATGTTGCGGTTGAGTGGGTGTTTGCAAGGAGAGTACATTCCATTATCGCTGTAGCTTTCGCAATCGACAACATTAGATCAAATACGGACCAGATACGTCTCGAGATAACCTTGATCTGATTGCAGCTGATTCAGACAGGTTCTTTCACCACCTCTAAGACTGACTGACTGAGTTTGGTTTTACGCCGCTTTTAGCAATATTCCAGCAACATCACGGCGGTGGACACCAGAAATGGGCTTCACACATTGTACCCATGTGGGGATTCGAACCCGGGGTCTTCGGCGTGACGAGCCAACGCTTTAACTACTAGGCTATCCCACCTCTAAGAAGACTAGAAGGGTTATAGGTTCCTTGTGATGGGATGACGAGCAGCTGATTCAAACATGTTCTTTCACTACCTGTAAAGAACGCTGGAAGGGTTATATATAGTTTCCGTGACCTAGGATACAGAGGGCTGTGTTGTCGTAGTGGTACACCTTCACAAAACGCCAGACAATTATCAGAGCTACACTTTATGGGCAATTACGGGATGAAATTAACACTAAGCAGCGAAAGAGTGTTCTCCTCCATCTGACAATGCTACACAAATCAGCCATGACACTGGTTACAATCCACGAGTGTGCCTTCGATATAATCCCTTCAACGCCCTCCTTATTCTCCTTGCACAAAACCATCTTAGCGCTACGACAATCATAAGCCTTTTATTTGTCAAATTATGGGAGTTAATATTACATTCGCGCTAAGGTCGCTTTATGCAGTCGGACCTTAATCTTGCTCCATCTGTTTCCGAACATGAAGAAAGCTTCAGTAGGTTCCCATTTCGACGATGTGACATCGGCAGTGGTGAACGTTTTGGGCAGCAAAGAGAAATACCTCCACGAATAATATCCCTCAAGCATCGTTGGTAAAAGTGTATCAATATGGAAGTGGGTTTTGTTGAAAAATCTATCATTATAATTTCTTTAGGTCTCGTCAGTCAGAACATTCTCGTGGTCATAAATGTAGTCCTGAAGTAGTGTCTTTAAAATTGAAACCCTGTCGAGAAACTGACGGTGTCAACGTGCATCTTTATGACCTCAACGATGCGTTTTACAGATAAATACCAAACAAAAGTTTGGAACTAAATTCATAACGCACGAGGGACATCAAGTATTTGCCACTGCAGTTTCTCAATCCCACACAAAGGATTAACTTACAAAAGCAGTCCTTACACCGACGGAATGATAAATCCTTTGATTGCCGTCATGGGCGAAAGATTAGTCCGTCCGTCAATCTGTCGAATTTCGGTCGTGGACAGAAGGCGGATGGGATAGTTACTCGTCCCAATTAATGAACATGTGGTCGATTTGTCAACAATAAGAGAACCTCGGTCAGAGTTCTTCCTGTCCGAATACCCTCGTGATATGAGAGTGCCACCCCCTCTGTCATCACCCGATTTAAGAACTCTTGAGTCATGTCAGTGTATACAACTTATAACCTAGACTAGGATTTTTCATATAGATTGTATACTGAGGGAAAAAAAATAAGGGATCACATGAAAGCACAAGTTTTCCTTTATATCTTAGGTTTCTTCATAAGTTTCTTCATAAAGTTTTCTTGTGAAGAAACCTGGGAAAAAAAAGGACACTTGTGCTTTCATGTGATCCCTTATTTTTCTCCCTCAGTATATAATCAGGCGTGGACAATTAAATTATTTTGTCACTCTCTGCAATTAAGAAACACCGCGTACCAGATAAACATACCATGGCTTCAGGCGTACTAAAATGGGCACCCTCGGTTATAGACCACTGAAATATTGCGGTATTAAACCATATCATATTCCTCTCTTTCATATTTAGATACGAAGTCTGTGTAACACTATATGGTTCAAACATTGGTGCAAGAGCTCCACTGGCGTGTTGTTTCTCGCAGCCTGCATCCGACCATCATTCCCCTGCATTGCGAATTATCTCCATGATTTAGATATTTCGGGCGAAGTTCAAAGGCGATATCAACATATATTGCAAAGCATGGAGGTACCTTGTGAAAAACGAAACATGGAGAGGACGAAATCGGGCGGTTGATTTTACGGCCGCTTTAAGCGCATCACAAAGACTGCATGTTGACATCTTCTTTGTTGACACAATGCATGCTTTGTGTTTTATATATTGCACACAGCAACATGTCACATATATGACGGCGACCTATAGAAAGTGTCTAAATGACCGTTCGTCTCCTTATTGTTTTGATCGAGAAGAAACCGAAACTATGCGTTTCTGCATTGAGCTGATGCTGTTAATGAAATCTATGTTCATTTAATCTCACATTCCAGTTTCATAGCTAGAATTCTGATAGCTTGTAGAATTAGCGTAACATGTTGTGAAAAAAGGTGGAGAAAACATCATGAATTTGTGTCACCGTTTACACCGAGAAAGACCGTTAAAACCACAGGGGTTCGAATCACTGTTTGGACCAAAAAAAAAAAATTAATCTAGATTTTTGCACCCGTATATTGTTTTTACATGTAATGAGTAACTTATATTTCAAATTTGAACGAAATCGGTGAAGAAATGGTGAAAATGTATTTTATGTAATGAGTGTAGCGGGAGAATGTTCTCATTACATACTCATTACATATAAAAACAATATACGGGTGCAAAAATCTAGATTTTTATTTTTTAAGAATTATTGTCCAAACAGTGATTCGAACCCCTGTGGTTAAAACTGAAGACGTCTTCCTACCGGTGCCGAGATCCAGGTACTGTTTGACAGACTCCTGCTCCACAGAGTTTCAGTGAGACATGTCAGTGCGTAAAACGAGGAAGAAGATGGGTAAATGCCGCTCTTGGCGGAAACCCAATGATTTGTGCATTATATTTGATTACCTTTTTGGATTCATTACCCGTAATATCCAATAGATTCCCGAAACTGATTGGTCAGGTAAACAAAGATCTATTTTCATTGGACGACGTTTCATTGCAAGCGAGACAATACAGTGCGTAACACTGGGTAAGTTGGGTTAATACCTTATAGGTGTCTATACGCGTATACTTGTGTGAAAGCAATAGTATCAGAAAATTGACATGTTGTTCATGGTCATAAAAAATGTTGAAATAGACCCAGGCTACATTATTCCTGTATGTAACTCTAAACTGAATCAGAATCTGCTTATGGGGTTCAGATTTCTAGCTCCGTGAAGATCCGGGGTAGAATAGGTCTTCAGCAACCCATGCTTGCCACAAAAGGTGACTATGCTTGTCGTAAGAGGCGACTAACGGGATCGAGTGGTCAGGCTAGTTGACTTGGTTGACACATGTCATCGGTTCCCAATTGCGCAGATCGATGCTCATGCTGTTGATCACTGGATTGCCTGGTCCTGACTCGACTATTTACAGACCGCGGCCATATAGCTGGAATATTGCTGAGTGCGGCGTAAAACTAAACTCACTCACTCACTCAGATTTCTAAGTTTGGTATTGGATCCAAAGAGATACTGGAGATCTTCTCCCCATATAAAACCATTAACATTGTTTCGACAACATGGCTGTGATGGCCCTTCGCCCACCCCATGTAATGAACAGAAAGGTAGCTCCCGCCAAGCCAAGAGTTTCTTCTTGATGACGTTTCATTTTGGAATGCAGTGGTATATTACGTTGAGTCGAAACTGGGTGTGCTTTCTATTTGATTCTTAGTTGAGGACACACTCCTGAATCACTCATGACTTAGCATATTTTGCTGGCCGCATGAATGCCTGGGTAGGAGAACTTGATGAGGTGAAGACTGAACTAAACCCCAGTGGAATGCATCGAGATCTGAGATCTGAGTTTGTGTATTTTTAGAATTGTAATAACCTAATATGACCAAGACACACATGACACTAATTTTTGTATGTCTACATCCATTACATACATACATACATACATATATACATACATACATACATACATACATACGTACATGTGACATACATGGATGTGACTTAGTTTTTCGCTGTGTGGTCTCGCACCATGGTGCTGTTCTAGTTTGCTCGGGCAGGGTCAGGGGAGACCAAATTGCCCAAGACCGCCAGATGCCGTTATTCACTTTGCAGGGTTGCGTCCCTTAGGCGTAGCAGATACCTATGATCGTTGGTTCGGATTCCAGGTTCGCCCTGATTACCTTTGTTAGCAACATACTCGTGGGATTCATTCCGGCCTCTCCACCTACACCATCCTCTCTCTCTCTCTCTCTCTCACACACACAGGCAGCCTCCGATATGCACGGTTCAATACAAGCCCGATTGTAGGATCTGCACCCGTGATATCTATGCCATGTTTGTTAATACATAGTCAGCTATTGTACATTTGGAAAAGGGAAACAGGTATGTCCCGACACATACCACACACAAAATCTTTCCCAGACAAGCGTGTGTACCAGGCTACATGTATATCAAAGACAAGGGAATATGCACAGTTATGTCCATCTTGGGGATTAAGAAGTAGAATATAGCCACAAGTACCTCATCATCCGTCGCGAGGCGAGCGAATGGGGGAATATGTGTGACATCAATGTGTGACATCAGAGCCCGAAACTCTGGATGGCTGCTCATGCTATCGACCTCTGGATTGTGCGCCACCAAGTGACAGCCGAAGAATCGATGAGTGCTATGAGGAGCCGTTCTACTATTTATTCCCCGTTTCATGATATCAGCAATCCATATATTGCTTGATAGCAGATACTGGTTCAGTTATTCCAGAGACCATAATTATACCAGTATATGGTGTCTGATTATTCACACCCCTCACGGTCTGCAACTTATACATCGAAATATCAATAACGCATATAATGACATCTTAAAATCGAATTTGTGATATCAATAAATGTTTCATGATATTATGAACTCGAATTTCAGATATCAATTCTTTATTTTGCAATATAAAATCCGGAATAAAAAGCAAAACGGCACCTCAAGGAATGCGAGATATAAAAATATCCATTACGCGCATTAGTTCAAGCGTATATATTCCTGAATCATGTGCTACGTTTATTACTTTTAATAAAACATTATTATTCAAATGATGTGTAATGTATGACACGTTTGTAGGGGTGAAACTGTTACTGATAGTATTGTATGTTTGGGGTTGCTAGGGTTACACGGAAACATTCGGAAACATTTCGTTCACAGTCGGTAAGTTTACGGAAGACTGCGGAGATCGACGATCACGCTGACGGCTATTTCCCGAAGTTTGCCTGTTGCGACTGTCAGACTACTTGCAAAGATGAGCTCAGGTAACAGTAACGCAAGTGACAACAAGGTGATTGGCTCGTGGAAGTTGCCAATAAACGAGAAGGGAGAGTATGTCAGGAAACAGTCTGCTTTCAGGAAGACTGTAACAGGTGAGTAACTAACTGCATGTTGGGCCTGACTTGAGGCGGCGTCATTCATGTATAAGTCATTTTGACTTCAACGTATGATGTTTATCTACTATGTTACATTATTTCACACAGTAACTCTCACCAGAGTTAACTGATACATATGTAGGGGTGGGTAATTGCAGAGAATTTTCATATTGCGATATATTGCGATGCGAAAGCTTATGTTGCGATATGTATTGCAATATATTGCAAGAAGGTTTTTTTAACAATAAACGACTAATGATCAAGTTAACGCTTTATTTATAAAGCAAAAACACAACAAAATCACTATGATTCATTAAGCTTTAATAAAAACTTTTAATCATGACAAAATAAGAATATAGATAATATTTAAATGTAATTTTCACCACGATCATTCCCACCACCGTTACCACAGTTGCCACGATCATCAAGATTTCCGAGTGTTACGAAGTTTTCCGAATACAAGTCAAAATACCGGTTTTCTATCTGCGTATCGCAATACGTATCGTTTTCATGTCTGAACCGGTTAATACCGGTAAACCGGTTATATTGCGCAGCCGTATACATAAGCATACCTGTATGTAAATTAATTCTACGCATGGAATGTGATCAGAATAGCAGTATGTTGGCCATCATATTATTGTATTATTACAGAGGACTTAGTCCAAAACTCTTAATAATTACCATTAAACATATATTATGTGTGTTAAGTTGCTATGTATAGCAGTTTCTAATGAATGTATTTACAGTTGGCTGATCAGTGACCAGTACAGTAAGTAATGTCCTGTAAAGCAAGTCTAGCAAGGGATGAATCAGCACATTTTTATCTTGCTGTACCTGGAGCATGTCAAGTAAAGCATATGTAGGGCGCGTCTAGGAGGCTTTGTGTCAGCATAAAACAGATACCAACTGCAGTGATTGTGTGTTATGACTAGGACAGTAATTGGATTTGTAGCAATGGTTGTCACACCTTCACAACCCGTAGAATACATCACCCCACCATACATCACCCCACCCTAACCACCCTTAACATACATCACCCCACCCTTACCACCCCTAGCATACATCACCCCACCCTAACCACCCCTAGCATACATCACCCCACCCTTACCACCCCTACCATACATCACCCCACCCTAACCAACCCTAGCATATATATTCCCACTTAATAACCCCTAAACATACATCACCCCACCCTAACCACCCCTAGCATACATCACCCCACCCTTACCACCCCTAGCATACATCACCCCACCCCTAACCACCCCTAGCATACATCACCCCTACCCTTACCACCCTCTACCATACATCACCCAACCCTAACCACCCCTAGCATACATCACCTCCACCCTAACAACCCTAGCATCCATCACCACACACACCTAACCAACCCTAGCATACATCATCACCCTCTTTTAACCACCCTAGCATACATCACCCCCACCCTAACAACCCCTAGCATCCATCACCACACACATCACCCTAACCAACCCCACCATACATCACCCCACTCTAACCACCCCTAACATACATCATCCCACTGTAACCACCCTTAGCATGCATCACCCCACCCTAACCACCCCTAGCATACATCACCCCCACCCTTACTACCACCCCTAGCATACATCACACCACCATAACCACCCCTAACATACATCACCCCTCCCTAACCACCCCTAGCATACATCACCCCACCCCAACCACCCTCAGCATATATCACCCCACCCTAACCAACCGCAGCATACATCACCCCACCCTAACCACCCGTAGCATACATCACTTCATCCTAACCACCCCTAGCATACATCACCCCACCCTAACCACCCCTAGCATACATCACCCCACCCTAACCACCCCTAGCATACATCACCCCACCCTAACCACCCCTTAGCATACATCACCCCACCTCTAACCACCCCTAGCATACATCACCCCACTCCTAACCACCCTAGCATACATCACCCCACCCTAACCACCCCTAGCATACATCACCCCACCCTAACCAATTTTTAGCATACATCATCATCCCAAATACACCCCCTAGCATACATCATCCCAATAACCACCCTAGCATACATCACCCCACCCTAACCACCCCTAGTATACATCACTTCACCCTTCTAACCACCCCTAGCATACATCACCCCCACCCTAACCAATTTCTAGCATATCATACATCACCCCACCCTAACCACCCCTAGCATACATCACCCCACCCTAACCACCCCTAGCATACATCACCCCACCCTAACCACCCCTAGCATACATCACCCCACCCTAACCACCCCTAGCATACATCACCCCACCCTAACCACCCCTAGCATACATCACCCCACCCTAACCACCTAGCATACATCACCTTTTTACCCTAACCACCCCTAGCATACATCACCCTCCCACCCTAACCACCTCTAACATACATCACCCCACCCTAACCACCCCTAGTTATACATATATCACCCCACCCTAACCACCCTCTAGCATCCATCACCCACCCTAACCTTTCATCATTAACATACATACACCCTTACCCTAGCCACCACCTAGCATATATCACCCCAACCCTAACCACTCCTAGCATACATCAACCCCATGTCTACCTTTTGTTTCTAATTAACATACATCACCCCACCCTAACCACCTCTCATACATCACCATTAACCACCTGTAGCATACACATCACATACAATCCAACCACCCCTAGCATACATCACCCCAACACTCTAACCACCCCTAGCATACATCACCCACCCTAACCACCCCTAGCATACATCACCCACCTAAACACCCCTAGCATACATCACCTTCCAACCCTAACCAATTTCTAACATACATCAATTCATCCCATCCTTCTACTAATTCCTATAGGATACATCACTCCACCCTAACATACACCTATCTCATCAATAACCCACCTTGTATCAGCTGATCACATACCTCACATACTAGCATCCTAATTCTCAGTATATGTAGCCATAATACACCATCCTGGCATACACAACCTTTGTCACATTTTGCTTTCACACCCACCACATGCACCACATCATCCCATCCTTCCATCAACATTAACACAACACATACACCACATCATCCCATCCTTCCATCAACACAACACAACATACACTACATCATCATCCCATCCTTCCCTATCAACACAACACACATACACCACATCATCCCATCCTTCCATCAACACAACACACCATACATCCATCCTTCCATCAACATACAATTACATCATCCCATCCTTCCATCAACCACAACACAACACAACACACCACATCACATACACCACATCATCCCATCCTTCCATCAACACAACAACACCACATCATCCCATCCTCATCCTTCCATCAACACAACATAACAACACACACATCATCCCATCCTTCCATCAACATACAACACACATATACACATATCATCCATCCTTCCATTCAACACAACAATACAATACTACATACAACATCATCATCCTATCCTTCCATCAACACAACACATATACACCATTATCCTATCTCTTCCATCAACATAACACAATATACCACATCATCATCCTATCCTTCATCATCAACACAATACTACATACATATTACATCATCCCTATCTTCCAACACAAACACCACATATACTACATCATCTCTATCCTTCCATCAACACAACACAACACTACATATATCATCCTCATTCTCAATCATTCTATCAATACAATACAATACTACATCATCTCTATCTCTTCTATCAACACAACATACATACATATAATTATCATATCTCATTCTCATATCAACACAATACAATACATACACTACATCATCTCTATCTCTTCTATCAACACAATACACATACACTATATTATCATCTCTATCCTTCTATCAATACAACATATATACATATATATCATCTCTATCTCTTCCATCAATACAATACAAATACTACATATATATCATCCTATCTTCTTCTATCAACATACAATACTACATCATCTCTCATCTCTTCCATCAATACAACACAACACCACATACACTATATCATCTCTATCTCTTCCATCAACACAACACTAAATACCATATACTATATCATCCTATCTTCTTCAATCAACATAAATACTCACATACATATATCATCCTATCCTTCTATCAACACAATACAATACATACACTATATCATCTCTATCCTTTCATCATCAACACAACACCATACACTATATCATCCTATCCTTCCATCAACACAACATAATACTATATATATATATCATCTCTATCCTTCTATCAATATATCAATACTACATACACTACATCATCCCTATCCTTCCTATCAATACATACATACATATACATATACATATATCATCCTATCTCTTCTATCAACACAACACATACAATACACTACATCATCCTATCTCTTCTATCAATACAAATACAATACTACACATATATCACATCATATCATCTTCTATCAATACAACACAATACACATATATACACCACATCATCTCTATCTCTTCCATCAACACAATACAATACTACATATACATACATCCTATCCTTCCATCAACATACAACATACAATACTATATACACATTATATCATCCTTCCTTCAATCAATAACACATACCACATATACCATCCTCTCATTCTTCCTATCAACACAATACCACACCATATACCTACTATATCATCCTATCCTTCCATCAACAATATACAACACTACATCATCCTACACTACATCATCATTCTATCCTTCCATCAACACAACACACATATACATACTATCATCATATCATTCCATCCTTCAATACAATACAACATACATACATATCATCCTATCTCTTCAATCAACATACAACACAACACTCATATATACTCATATCATCCTATCTCCTTCAATCAAATACAACACTACATACACACACCACATCATCCCATCCTTCCATCAACATAACATACACTACATACACATACACATCATCCCCCATCCTTCCATCAACACAAATACAACATACACATATCATCCTATCCTTCCATCAATACAACACAACACCACCACATACACTATATCATCCTATCCTTCCATCAATACAACATACACACTCATATCATCCTATCCTTTCTATCAACACAACACAATACAATACAATACACTACACATATACACCATATCATCTATCATCCTTCCTATCAACACAATACTACACTACATATACTATATCATCCTATCCTTTCCATCAATACAATACAACATACCACATCATCCTATCCTTCCATCAACACAACACAACACATACACATATCACTACATCATCCCATCCTTCCATCAACACAACACAACACTATACATCATCCTATCCTTCTATCAACACAATACAACACTTCATATACATATATCATCCTATCCTTCCATCAATCAATACAACACTACATATACACTACATCATCCTATCCTTCTCCATCAACACAACATACAATATATACATCATCCTATCCTTCCATCAACACAACATACACCACATACATCATCCTATCCTTCTTCAACACAACACAACACAACACCACACATATACTACATCATCCTATCCTTCCATCAACACAACACAATACAATACATCATCAATCTATATCATCCATCATCCTATCATCTCCATCAACAACACAACACATACACCTACATCATCCTATCCTTCCTTCCATCAATACAACACAACACTCACACCATATACTACTATATCATCCCATCCTTCCATCAACACAACACTACACTACATACACATATCATCCTATCCTTCCATCAACACAACACAACACCACATCATCCCATCCTTCCATCAACACAACACCAATACTCACATACACTATATCATCCTATCCTTCCATCAACACAACACACATACACACACATCATCCCATCCTTCCATCAACACAACACAACACTATACCACATCATCCCATCCTTCCATCAACACAACACATACACCACATCATCCCATCCTTCCATCAACACAACAACACAACACCACATACACCACATCATCCCATCCTTCCATCCAACACAACACCACATACACCACATCATCCCATCCTTCCATCAATCAACACAACACAACACCACACATACACACATCATCCCATCCTTCCATCAACACAACACACACACACACATCATCCCATCCTTCCATCAACAACACACACCACACCACATCACCACATCATCCCATCCTTCCATCAACACAACACAACACCACATACACACCACATCATCCCATCCTTCCATCAACACCACATACACCACATCATCCCATCCTTCCATCAACACCACATACACCACATCATCCCATCCTTCCATCAACACAACACACACCACATCATCCCATCCTTCCATTCAATCAAATACAACACCACATACATCATCCCATCCTTCCATCATCAACACATCCTTCCATCATCATCCCATCAATCAACACAACACCACATACACCACATCATCCCATCCTTCCATCAACACAACACAACACCACATCATCCCATCCTTCCATCAACACAACACAACACCACATATACCACATCATCCCATCCTTCCATCAACACAACACAACACCACATACACCACATCATCCCATCCTTCCATCAACACAACACATAACCACATACACCACATCATCCCATCCTTCCATCAACACAACACAAACACACATACACCACATCATCCCATCCTTCCATCAACACAAACACCACACTACACATACACCACATCATCCCATCCTTCCATCAACACAACACAACACCACATCATCCCATCCTTCCATCAATACAACACAACACATACACTATATCATCCTATCCTTCTATCAACACATCAACACAACATACATATCTCATCCTATCCTTCTATCAATACAACACAAATACATACATATCATCCTATCTCTTCCATCAATACAACATACACATACATCATCATCCTCATCTCTTCCATCAACACAACACAACACAAATACATACACATCATCCTATCTCTTCCATCAACATCAACATACTCATATATACCACATCATCCTATCTCTTCCATCAACACAACACAACACTACACATACATATATACACATCATCTCTATCCTTCCATCAACATACATATACACATACACATCATCCCATCCTTCCATCAACACAATACAACACACATACACTCATATCATCCTATCTCTCTCCATCAACAATTTCTCATATGTATACACCATATCATCCCATCCTTCCATCAACACCACATACACCACATCATCCCATCCTTCCATCAACACCACATACACCACATCATCCCATCCTTCCATCAACACCACATACACCACATCATCCCATCCTTCCATCAACACCACACATGCACTACATATCATCCTATCCTTCCATCAACACATTCACATACATCATATCATCCTATCCTCATCCATCAACACAACACCACAACACCACATACACCACATCATCCCATCCTTCCATCAACACAACACAACACAATACACCACATCATCCCATCCTTCCATCAACACAACACAACACCACATCATCACATCCTTCCATCAACACAAATACAACATCATCCCATCCTTATATCAACACAACAACATCATCCCATCCTTCCATCAACACAACACAACACCACATCATCCCATCCTTCCATCAACACAACACAACACCACATCATCCCATCCTTCCATCAACACAACACAACACCACATCATCCCATCCTTCCATCAACACAACACAACACACATACACCACATCATCCCATCCTTCCATCAACACCACATACACACCACATCATCCCATCCTTCCATCAACACAACACAACACCACACCACATACACTACATCATCTCATCCTTCCATCAACACAATACCACACCACATACACCACATCATCCCATCCTTCCATCAACACAACACCATACCACACCACATCATCCCATCCTTCCATCAACACAACACCACATACACCACATCATCCTATCCTTCCATCAACACAACACAATCACACACATATACACACATCATCCTATCCTTCCATCAACACAACATACACTACATCATCCCATCCTTCCATCAACACAACACAACACCACATACACATATCATCCCATCCTTCCATCAACACATCATCACATACATATCACTCATATCATCCCATCCTTCCATCAACACAATCACATACACCACATCATCCCATCCTTCCATCCATCAACACAACACAACACCACCATCCCACATATCACACACAACATCCCATCCTTCCATCAACATCCTTCCATCAACACCACATACAACCATACATCCCATCCGTCCATCAACACCACATACACCATATCATCCCATCCTTCCATCAACACAACACAACACCACATCATCCCATCCCTCCATCAATACAACACAACATAACACCACATACACCACATCTCATCCTTCCATCAACACAACACAACACCACATGATCCCACCCTTCCATCAACACAACACCACATACACCACATCATCCCATCCTTCCATCAACACAACACCACATACACCACATCATCCCATCCTTCCATCAACACAACACAACACCACATCACATCATCCCATCCTTCCATCAACACAACACAACACCACCACATCATCCCATCCTTCCATCAACACAACACAACACCACATACACCACATCATCCCATCCTTCCATCAACACAACACAACATACACCACATCATCCCATCCTTCCATCAACACAACACAACACCACATACACCACATCATCCCATCCTTCCATCAACACAACACAACACCACATCATCCCATCCTTCCATCAACACAACACACCACATACACCACATCATCCCATCCTTCCATCAACACAACACAACACCACATACACAACATCATCCCATCCTTCCATCAACACAACACACAACACATCATCCCATCCTTCCATCAACACAACACAACACCACATACATACACCACATCATCCCATCCTTCCATCAACACAACACCACACACACATACACCACATCATCCCATCCTTCCATCAACACAACACAACACAACACCACATCATCCCATCCTTCCATCAACACAACACAACACCACATCATCCCATCCCTCCATCAACACAACACAACACCACACCACATACACCACATCATCCCATCCTTCCATCAACACAACACAACACCACATCATCCCATCCTTCCATCAACACAACACAACACCACATACAGCCTCTTTCCATACCACCCTAACCTTACCACCTCACCCTACCAGGACATATCTGTAGTACTTGAAACAATACTGGAAGGAGCTGTAGATGATAGTTATCTCCCTTATGTCACAATGACTCCATCTGGTCACTACTTTCTTCAGCTAATGGATCAAGCGGATTTAAGGCAGAGTCCAATCGCTACCACCTGTACGTGTCCCTGGCATGTCCGTGGGCCCACCGCACCCTAATACTTCGTACACTGAAGGGTCTGGAAGATGCCATCTCTTGTACAGTCGTGGATTGGCTACTAGGAGATGGTGGTTGGAAATTCACTGATGAGGTTGGCTACGAAATTGTATATTTTCAAAAATCTGCAAAATATTTGTGTGACTTTGTTGTTTGCGTTTGTTCTGTCAAGATTTTGTCCCAAACTTACATGAATTCATAAAACTGACAAGCAGCTGTTACTCATACCGATGTTTGTTATTGTGCTTTCTGACCGTGGTTATTGCCCTTGGCGTACTTGATGAATGATGGTAAGGTTAATACCATTACAGTGTAGTGACAAAAACATATCACAGTAAATACAAGTACAAGTATCTTTGGTTATCCTCACTATAGGTGAGGTGAGGTGAAATTGGATTTAACATCGTGCTTGAGAATATTTCGCTCATATGATGACGCATGCGTGTGTGTGTGTATGTGCGGCTGCTTGTACTAGCCCAGACTTAAGCTGGTTTTATAGTGCTAGCCCACTGAGATACCATGCCGCAGTGAAGCATGGATACCCCACTCAGACACATTATACTGACTCCGAGCTGACCAGTCCTTGTTGTACCCATTAATGTCGAGCGCCAGGCAGGGACCTCCTCAATATAGGTTGAGGTATCCTCAGTATAGGTTGTAAGACATTTTGCTTGTTTATTGATTTACTAGAAAACAGTAATACAATGCAGATACAGTATATTGTATTCATACAAACCCTCTGTCCTTAGCAATTTTATTGGTTAGTATCACAATAGGATTGTTAATATATACTCCCAGTGCCTTAACTGTCTATACAGAACACCCAATTGGAAATAAAACCCTATTCGAAATAACTGCTTGTCACATGGTGTAGACACTCAAACATCCAACACTGATGTGTCTGTGATTGTTATTATAATTATCATGACCATGCCACATGACTCCAGCTCCATCACATGTTTGTTTACAGAAGCCGGGATGTTCACTTGACACACTGAATGGGGCCACCTACCTTAGAGATATCTACTTGAAAGCTGATCCAGGTAATTAGAATTGACACTTGACACACTGAATGGGGCCACCTACCTTAGAGATATCTACTTGAAAGCTGATCCAGGTAATTAGAATCTGACACTTGACACACTGAATGGGGCCACCTACCTTAGAGAGATATCTACTTGAAAGCTGATCCAGGTAATTAGAATTTACACTTGACACACTGAATGGGGCCACCTACCTTAGAGATATCTACTTGAAAGCTGATCCAGGTAATTAGAATTGACACTTGACACACTGAATGGGGCCACCTACCTTAGAGATATCTACTTGAAAGCTGATCCAGGTAATTAGAATTTACACACTTGACACACTGAATGGGGCCACCTACCTTAGAGATATCTACTTGAAAGCTGATCCAGGTAATTAGAATTGACACTTGACACACTGAATGGGGCCACCTACCTTAGAGATATCTACTTGAAAGCTGATCCAGGTAATTAGAATTGACACTTGACACACTGAATGGGGCCACCTACCTTAGAGATATCTACTTGAAGGCTGATCCAGGTAATTAGAATTGACACTTGACACACTGAATGGGGCCACCTACCTTAGAGATATCTACTTGAAAGCTGATCCAGGTAATTAGAATTGACACTTGACACACTGAATGGGGCCACCTACCTTAGAGATATCTACTTGAAAGCTGATCCAGGTAATTAGAATTTACACTTGACACACTGAATGGGGCCACCTACCTTAGAGATATCTACTTGAAAGCTGATCCAGGTAATTAGAATTGACACTTGACACTCTGACACAATGAATGGGGCCACCTACCTTAGAGATATCTACTTGAAGGCTGATCCAGGTAATTAGAATTGACACTTGACACACTGAATGGGGCCACCTACCTTAGAGATATCTACTTGAAAGCTGATCCAGGTAATTAGAATTGACACTTGACACACTGAATGGGGCCACCTACCTTAGAGATATCTACTTGAAAGCTGACCCAGGTAATTAGAATTTACACTTGACACACTGAATGGGGCCACCTACCTCAGAGACATCTACTTGAAAGCTGATCCAGGTAATTAGAATTTACACTTGACACACTGAATGGGGCCACTTACCTCAGAGACATCTACTTGAAAGCTGATCCAGGTAATTAGAATTGACACTTGACACACTGAATGGGGCCACCTACCTTAGAGATATCTACTTGAAAGCTGATCCAGCTACAGTCATCCCTCGCAATAACGCTCTTCGCGATACCGCGGATTCGGTTAAACTGCGGGGTAATCCGTGGCTCCCATAAAAACAAGTTGCCCAGTGATCACACATATTCACGTCATCGAAAATAGCACATCAACAAATCCGCTGTTGAGCTCTGGTTAATCACGTAGTAAACTAGTGAAATTCAGTGCGGATTGCAATTAACAGTGTTTATCGTATATATCCATGTTTTTTAAGATGCTTAAAACATACAGGGTCTTTTTCAATAATAATTGATGAACAGCGAAACATCGTAATAACTTTATCATAAAGACATGCCATCAGCCGAGTACTTACAACGGTTGCTATGATGCAACACACCGCGTAATTGCGCAGGTATACACCGCCATCCGAGAATGTATGATGTCAGAAAACACATTTTATTTGATTAAATTCAATCCCATTTTCATTCATTAAAACTGTTTACAATAACAACGGAGAAACCGTGAGTAAAATGGCATTACCTCATTCCATACAACACCCGCTTACCACATTCGTGAGGGTCCGTTTTTCGCGCCTACCGCGAGAGCACCAATTTCACATTTTTCTCAGCAATCACGAACAGATTACAGCCTTGTCATCCATTGACCCCAAGACCCGCGTTATTGACTCGTTGAAGTCATATTTGACAATTAATTGCCAACATTTTGTTTTTACAATCAAAGTGGCACGTACCGCGGGAAGTCAGCGGTGACTTGTCAAACTGTCTCCTACGTAAAATGTATCCAGCCAGGTAACCCAAAGTGCTTAGCAATGCTTATTATTATGTTAAATATGTTCGTAGAAAACATGCATTATACTTATACGATAGCAATATATAAGATCTCTGTTAGAATAACTGCTTGACATATCAATTATTCTGATAATGGAATAGAAATTCTTGGATGTTATATTTTCGGATTGTTTTTAAATGAATCACCGGTACATTGGACCAAAACATCGATGTGTGCCCAGCTGATTGCTATTTCCGGCTTAGTTGAATAACAGGTAGCGTGACAGGAACAACAATTGAATTATCATGTCTTGTGATGTTTGATTGCAAGTTTCATGTACATACATCTATTTTTTATTTACAAAGTTTTGTTGTTTTTTCACCTCCAACAATACGATATAGTTTTGACTGGGCACAATACACGAAATAGCAGTTTTGTTATGTCCATGGAAAATACGATTTTACTTGGCCTTTGTTCCGCGTTATGTAATCGTTACTTATAACGCGGGTGTCTAATAACGCGGGGGGTCATCCATGGACCCCAAGACCCACGTTATGGCGAGGGATGCCTGTAATTAGAATTGACACTTGACACACTGAACGGGGCCACCTACCTTAGAGATATCTACTTGAAAGCTGATCCAGGTAATTAGAATTGACACTTGACACACTGAATGGGGCCACCTACCTTAGAGATATCTACTTGAAAGCTGATCCAGGTAATTAGAATTTACGTAATTTTTGTTGATATTGATATGGTTTACAAATTGTCATGAAAACATACTTTTACTTAATCCTCAGGGATCAATTAGAAGCACAGATTGAAGCAAACCTATTTTGTCTAAATTTTATGACTATCTCAAAGTATCTTCAGTGTCAAATGTCAATCTGTTTCGTGTCTGCAACATATTTAAAAATGATAAAATTGTATAGCTGGAATGTTTTGTCAGTATCATGCACTTCCTCGTCATCAAGCTTTCTCCGGTGTATCTTGTACCTTACAACCTGGAGTGGTGGTGGGGTAGCCTAATGGTTAAAGCATCTGCTTGTCACGCTGAAGACCCGGGTTTGATTTTGTACATGTTTACATTGTGTGAAGCCCATATCTGCCCATGATCTGGTGTAAAGCATACCACCCTGATATCTCTCTCTGAATATTGTCTCTCTCTCTCTCTCTGTCTCTCTCTCTCTCTCTCTCTCTCTCTCTCTCTCTCTCTCTCTCTCTCTCTCTCTCTCTCTCTCTCTCTCTCTCTCTCTTAAAGGGGTTATGATACAATTGCTGTGAGGCTTGGGATACTTATTATGTCTGAATGGAGTCTTTGTTGAATTGTGGCTAGCAGGTTAGCACTGTAAATGGGCTTAAATCCCGACAAGTACCATCTGAAAGCCATGATACTGATAGGTAAGTTCACCTGAAGTGACTTCTTTTGCTGGATTTATCAGATGTTTTAAGATCTGGTCTCAATAAGGTTGAACTTGGCAAGAGGGTGATGGCAAAGTGGAGACAACTCTTATGAAAGAAGCATTCCTAAAATACCTATGTACTAATGCAAGGCTACACCTTCACTCACACCAAATAGGTGAACTCTAAACAATGCTCTCTTGCACTGTCTTCAGTTCAGCTTCATAATTATAATCTGACATGCACTGTGACAGATTATATCAGAGAACTTGTGAGGCGGTAGGTGTGTGATACAACAGTTATATGTCGTAGTCAGATTATATCAGAGAACTTGTGAGGCGGTAGGTTTGTGATACAACAGTTATATGTCGTAGTCAGATTATATCAGAGAACTTGTGAGGCGGTAGGTTTGTGATACAACAGTTATATGTGGTAGTCAGATTATATCAGAGAACTTGTGGAGGTACAGTAGGTTTGTGGATACAACAGTTATATGTCATAGTCAGATTATATCAGAGAACTTGTGAGGCGGTAGGTTTGTGATACAACAGTTATATGTGGTAGTTAGCTTATATCAGAGAACTTGTGTGAGGTGGTAGGTTTGTGATACAACAGTTATATGTGGTAGTTAGCTTATATCAGAGAACTTTGTGAGGCGGTAGGTTTTGTGATACAACAGTTATATGTGGTAGTTAGCTTATATCAGAGAACTTGTGAGGCTGTAGGTTTGTGATACAACAGTTATATGTGGTAGTCAGATTATATCAGAGAACTTGTGGTAGGCGGTAGGTTTGTGGATACAACAGTTATATGTTGTAGCTCAGATTATATCAGAGAACTTGTGAGGTGGTAGGTTTGTGATACAACAGTTATATGTGGTAGTCAGATTATATCAGAGAACTTGTGAGGTGGTAGGTTTGTGATACAACAGTTATATGTGGTAGTCAGATTATATCAGAGAACTTATGAGGTGGTAGGTTTGTGATACAACAGTTATATGTGGTAGTCAGATTATATCAGAGAACTTTGTGAGGCGGTAGGTTTGTGATACAACATTTATATGTGGTAGTCAGATTATATCAGAGAACTTGTGAGGTGGTAGGTTTGTGATACAACAGTTATATGTGGTAGTCAGATTATATCAGAGAACTTGTGAGGTGGTATGTTTGTGATACAACATTTATATGTGGTAGTCAGATTATATCAGAGAACTTGTGAGGCTGGTAGGTTTGTGGTACAACAGTTATATGTGGTAGTCAGATTATATCAGAGAACTTGTGAGGCGGTAGGTTTGTGATACAACAGTTATATGTGGTAGTCAGATTATATCAGAGAACTTGTGAGGTGGTAGGTTTGTGATACAACAGTTATATGTGGTAGTCAGATTATATCAAAGAACTTGTGATGTGGTAGGTTTGTGATACAACAGTTATATGTGGTAGTCAGATTATATCAGAGAACTTGTGAGGTGGTAGGTTTGTGATGAACAACAGTTATATGTGGTAGTCAGATTATATCAGAGAACTTGTGAGGCGGTAGGTTTATGATACAACAGTTATATGTGGTAGTCAGATTATATCAGAGAACTTGTGAGAGGTGGTAGGTTTGTGATACAACAGTTATATGTGGTAGTCAGATTATATCAAAGAACTTGTGATGTGGTAGGTTTGTGATACAACAGTTATATATGGGTAGTCAGATTATATCAGAGAACTTGTGAGGTGGTAGGTTTGTGATACAACAGTTATATGTGGTAGTCAGATTATATCAAAGAACTTGTGATGTGGTAGGTTTGTGATACAACAGTTATATGTGGTAGTCAGATTATATCAAAGAACTTGTGAGGTGGTAGGTTTGTGATGAACAACAGTTATATGTGGTAGTCAGATTATATCAGAGAACTTGTGAGGCGGTAGGTTTATGATACAACAGTTATATGTGGTAGTCAGATTATATCAGAGAACTTGTGTGAGGTGGTAGGTTTGTGATACAACAGTTATATGTGGTAGTCAGATTATATCAAAGAACTTGTGATGTGGTAGGTTTGTGATACAACAGTTATATGTGGTAGTCAGATTATATCAGAGAACTTGTGAGGTGGTAGGTTTGTGATACAACAGTTATATGTGGTAGTCAGATTATATCAGAGAACTTGTGAGGTGGTAGGTTTGTGATACAACAGTTATATGTGGTAGTCAGATTATATCAAAGAACTTGTGGATGTGGTAGGTTTGTGATACAACAGTTATATGTGGTAGTCAGATTATATCAGAGAACTTGTGAGGCGGTAGGTTTGTGATACAACAGTTATATGTGGTAGTCAGATTATATCAGAGAACTTGTGAGGTGGTAGGTTTGTGATACAACAGTTATATGTGGTAGTCAGATTATATCAAAGAACTTGTGATGTGGTAGGTTTGTGATACAACAGTTATATGTGGTAGTCAGATTATATCAGAGAACTTGTGAGGTGGTAGGTTTGTGATGAACAACAGTTATATGTGGTAGTCAGATTATATCAGAGAACTTGTGAGGCGTAGGTTTTATGATACAACAGTTATATGTGGTAGTCAGATTATATCAGAGAACTTGTGAGGTGGTAGGTTTGTGATGAACAACAGTTATATGTGGTAGTCAGATTATATCAGAGAACTTGTGAGGCGTAGGTTTATGATACAACAGTTATATGTGGTAGTCAGATTATATCAGAGAACTTGTGTGAGGCGGTAGGTTTGTGATACAACATTTATATGTGGTAGTCAGATTATATCAGAGAACTTGTGAGGTGGTAGGTTTGTGATACAACAGTTATATGTGGTAGTCAGATTATATCAGAGAACTTGTGAGGTGGTATGTTTGTGATACAACATTTATATGTGGTAGTCAGATTATATCAGAGAACTTGTGAGGCGGTAGGTTTGTGATACAACAGTTATATGTGGTAGTCAGATTATATCAGAGAACTTGTGAGGCGGTAGGTTTGTGATACAACAGTTATATGTGGTAGTCAGATTATATCAGAGAACTTGTGAGGTGGTAGGTTTGTGATACAACAGTTATATGTGGTAGTCAGATTATATCAGAGAACTTGTGATGTGTAGGTTTGTGATACAACAGTTATATGTGGTAGTCAGATTATATCAGAGAACTTGTGAGGTGGTAGGTTTGTGATACAACAGTTATATGTGGTAGTCAGATTATATCAGAGAACTTGTGAGGCGGTAGGTTTGTGATACAACAGTTATATGGCATGTCAATACAAGGGAAAAGATATGGACTGCATCAAAGTAGAGAAGAGTCACTGGATAGTTTTATTAAAAGCGTCTTTAAAAGGGCAGTCTGTAGTCCATACATCTCAAACTTGTAAAACAATTCATATCTTCAATAATTGCTTTAATGAAATTAGGGCCCAAATTCACTAAGTGTGGTAACAATCAGACAATGCTGACTTTGTCACATGATCTCCATTCTTGTTCACTTGCCAGACCACTGTTCTGATTTTACCAGCCCCATATGTGAATGCAGGAATGATTAATGCAGCCTGGTTTCAGAATACCAAGGAAGAATCACAGTACCTGTTCTGTGGGACAAGCAGTCGAAGACAATCGTCAACAATGAGTCCAGTGAGATTATCAGAATGTTCAACACAGAGTTCAATGCATTCTGTAAGACGCCTGAACAGCGGGAGCTGAACTTCTACCCAGCCGAACTGCAGGCAGCCATTGATGGCGTAAATGAATGGGTGTTCCCGTGAGTGAAACGTTTTTCTTATATTACCATCAGGGCTCCAGATAAGGGCCGTGATCGTGAATGTACAGATAGAAAATATGCACGATACGATAGGAAATAATTTAGAAAACGTAGCAGATACGCACCACAACAATGGTGTACGGTCTTAAAATCATTTACAGACGTATTTATCTGACAAAAGTATTGTTTTATTGTTTATTGACCTGTTTACACAAGAGTAGCAATGTTGTGGTGCATATATGAAACGAAACACAAGATTACTGATATGCCATTAAATTCCATTCAGTACTCTAAATGTACTCTTAATTTTTTCCAGTACTTCTATATTGAAAACATAAGGAGTATGTACTCCTGATGTCGAAAAATTATCTGGAGCCCTGACCATGGTTACTCAAACTTTTGTCCAAATACTAGTAGTGTAAAATACTGCAAGTAGCTGTGATGAGTTGTGTCCCTTTATTAAGATAACTATTACCACTCCACTGCGATCTTTTCAGCTATATATTGAGGCAATGCAAAAAGCACAGTTTCATTGTAAAATAAACCAGAAAGATAAAAGTTAACAATAAATAATTATTGAAACTAAACTTAATGAGATAAAAGAGATGGGTCGTGGGAATGATTGCATCACCTTTAAGAATGATGACATGTACATGGCTAACGGTGACACCAAACATTTACCGGTACCCACATTGTCCACCGAGGAGAATCAAGTCTGTGATACAACACCAAACATTTACCCACATTGTCCACCAAACATTTACCCACATTGAGGAGAATCAAGTCTGTGATACAACACCAAACATTTACCCACATTGTCCACGAGGAGAATCAAGTCAGTGATACAAATCAAGCAGACAGTGGACATATTTTTTCCCAGAAAAGCTTGGTAACTCCAGTCACATTTGAACAGTATTTTTTGCATGGAAGCCTATTGTATAAATGTGATAAATTTAGATGTTTAAAGTTGTTCTATTTTGAATTACCAATTCCTGTTTATTGAAGTGTCCGTTTCTATTATCACATTATTTCATCCACAAATTTAATGATAAGGCCTAAAAAAAATCTTGTGGTTCAGATTACCCAACTGAGCCTTGAATATTGATGCCGACCCTATTTTTTTATAAAGCAGAATGAACAAAATAAGCTTTTAGATACCACTGTTTTTCCCTTACCGATAGACATCGGTTATTCTGATAGAGAAAGTTGACATGATGGCTTCAAGCTTGATTGAATAAACAATTACACATTGATAAATGTGTTATTAGTTTGTTCTTTACTTCTAAAGAAAAAATATTTTAAAAAAATCCTACCTACCTACCCTAAATTTTATAGAGGTGTAATCGGAACAACATTTTTTTTATTAGGTCTAACATTTCTGGAATGAGATGAAATGTTTAGCTGCAAACACTTTGATGTTCACAAAGATAATATGTGTAGTGGCATCTCATCTGAAGGCAAGCAGGTTGTCTAGCATGGAAACTACCCTTTGATATGGGCTTGTGAACACTGTTGCTTCAGAACATGTATATTGGTTGACTTCCAGTGTTTATGACCGCCTCCGTGGTGTAGTGGTTAGAGCGTCCGCCCGGAGAGCGGAAGGTCACGGATTTGATCCCCGACCGCCTCATACCAAAAGGACTGGTCGGCTTTGAGTCAGTATAACATGTCTGAGTGGGGTATTCATGCTTCACTGCGGCATGGTATCTCAGTGGGCTAGCACTATAAAACCAGCTTAAGTCTGGGCTAGTACAAGCAGCCGCACATACACATACACATGCATGCACGTCGTCATATGAGCGAAATATTTTCAAGCACAACGTTAAACCCAATTTCACCTCACCTCACCTCCAATGTGTATAACAGCAGAGACCATATAATGGTATTATATGGTCTTATATGGTCTCTGATAACAGGTTCTTGATTTGAATTAAGGAAATGTTTACATAATGTGTGTGCATTAGTGTTTTCCAAAGCTGTATATTTGCCTGGCATATTTAGTGCAATTAATGTGTGCAGCAAAGCAAATCTGTATGAAAACTATTACTGCATCTCCCTGTTGTAGATTTGCTCATCTGTGTGGAAATCATCTTCACCCTGTAGTTAATCTACTCAGAGAAACTTGGATCCATTTATGTTGTGAACATATGCTATTAAATTTGTGATTAAATTCTGAAATTTGAATTTCTATAAATGGAATTCTATTCTCAATTACATTCAAATTGGTTAAGTTAAAAATAAAAGTTGCTATGACAAGTATGTCACTGACGTAACTATAGTAATGAAGTTATTCTTTAACTGCTAGGAAGAGTCCACTGTGTAATAGGGGAGAGAAGTTTGAAGATTTTATAGTGTTGAAGGATTGGTCCAAGTTTGGAAGAAACCATTCCGCAGGGTATTGCAGGTATGGGTCATTGGATGCAGATGTAGGTTAAGTGCCCTGTTGGAAAGATGTCACCGAGTTCTCAAGGTCTGGCCTGTAAACAGGATGGAACAGTCCACTTAGTTGGCCATTATCCAACCAGGATATGAATCTGTCATCAAAGTGGACTATGCCATGTTATATACATCCTACTGGCTACTTCTCTTCTGAAATGTTTATCATCCCCTTAAGAGAAATAACTTTCTGATGGTCTGTTATTATTTGGACGAATCCAAGCAAATGTTCAACGTGATGCAGAGCCATTAGATTAAAAATTGCTTAATTTGTATTCAGTAGTGTTGTTGTTTCATGCTTAGGGTCTTAACATAGTACAACTAGTTGTATACAATTTGTTGCATGGAACACGTTGCATGGTGTGAACGTGCAAGTCGGACCAACTTTTGATGTATGAAACTTGCTGTAGTTTGGCATGAAATGCATGTGGACCCGTTTTTTGGGAAATATCTCTTCATCCAATGATCCAATCGATCTCAAACTGTGCAAGTGGATGTTTTGTCAGACAACCTAATCACATTGTAAATCACCGATTTTATGCATTTGTATTAAAGAATCTGTCTATGTAACTGTCAACAAAATAAACAGCAGAACGCAGACGGCTTGCAGAGGGAGGGAGCCAATGACCTGTAACAGCGGCAGTGTTGGGTCATAAAGGTCAACGTTCGTCAATGTAGGTCAGCTATGCACGTGACAGGTATGAAGAGGTGTCACTGGTCGTGAATAGGGTAAGGTGGGTGCCAACTGTTAACCATCATACGGAGTTTGTTTCTCTGAGTCGTTCAACATTAACCACAAAACCCATTAGTGAGAATTATTCTGTAGGTTAAAATCTTTATATTTGTAATGTTAATGTCATATTTTGTTTATGCAGTACCTAAGTGGAAATGCATTTAAAGAACACAGAAAGTATATTTACACTAAATCATTAATCGGACCACCTATGGTTAGAACTCAACCACTGTTAAAGCCCCGCTCCTCAGACACAAGCACACACAGTCATGCACACTCATTGAAGAAAAGATAGAATGAAGACAAAAGTGTTATGTTTTGATGTCGTTCACATTCCGAATTAAGCAATGCATTTCTAATAGCTTTAAGCATATAGATAGTTAATATTTATATTTTCATGATAATTTTATGTGAAATGAGTGTTTCATGTTACACTATAAGTCGTTGGAATTAGTCAGTGCTGTCATTGTTAAAAGAAGTTATATTTCTTTGAGCATATCTGGCTGGATACTATTATTATCTGTAAATATAATAACAGAATTAAACTTCATCAAGTTCACTCCATTCTTCCACAGAGGAGTCATCAATGTCCAGACGAATGACAACTGGATTAACTGTTTGCTCCTTCAAGCCATCTTTGAGCCAGTACTCTTTCTCCACCTTCTTGACATGTTCAACACATGCATGCCAGCGCAAAATGTCAATGTCACATATAGCAGTGTTGACAATGTGCTTGACATTATTCAACTTGAATGATTGATTTTTTTCCGGGCCACTGTACTTTTAAGGTCTCCCCAGATAAGTTTGATTGGGTTGAGATCACAGTGGTACGGTGGTAATCTCAAGACCTTATGGCGGTGTTGGCGTAGCATGTTGTCAATGTTATATGTGGGTGGAGGTTTGTTAGGTTTAATCTAAAAGTACAACTGTGGTTTAGTGGCCTTAATTGAAAATTGTATATTGTTATTTGTTAGCCATTGCTGCATATCTGACTTCTTTGTATTGGAAGTTGGGCTATTGTTTGGATCTCGAACACTGATAGGGAGCATTGTCCATGACAACAAGACTTTTGTAAGGCAGAGCTGGCAACAATTGTTCCTCAACATACTGTGTGAAAACCGTTGAGTTCATTTCTGTATGATAGTCCCTACCATCTGTGCTCTTTGACCGAAATACCAGATCACACCCAGGTAGGAATCCATGGTGGGAACCAGCATGAAGAACGATTAAACGTTCACCTTTGCCTGATTGGTATTTTCCTACCATCACTGGGATCAGTGGGTAGCCACTGTCTGGCAGCAGTATGGTTTCCATTGACCCAGGTCTCATCCAGATATATAGGTTCGAACCCATCCTCTCTTGCCTGCTTAATTTCTCTCAGATAGTTACACCTTATTTTCACAATATCAGATCTCTCACACATTACAAGTTTCTGGTTTGCTACCTTCTTGTACTTGTATCCAAATTTGAGCAGTAGTTTGCTTAGCATAAACCTGGAAACATTAATGTCGTGATCCTCTGCTAGGATGTGTTTTAACTTTCTTGTGGACAGGTGTTCATTTCTAGCAAATAGCCTGCGAATGACATCTCTGATGACCCTGATGTCAAAAGAATCTAACTTTGGATGCCTACCTTTTTGTACAAGGTTTTGTTTCTTGGTTGTTGGTTATTTTTCACAATTTTTAGCACGATGTTCTTTTTCATGCCAAGAGCAAAAGTTGTATGTTTCATGTAATCCGACACCTTATAAATCAGTTTGCTACGTTTGCTCTCTTTTTAAAAAAAATTCAACACATTTCTAATTAAACGTTTAGCATCATCTGAATAAGCTTTCATGATGACAGCTAGAAGTAGTCAATGTGAATGATCCAAACGGTCTATCACTGTGCAGTGCACAGGTAACTATCTAGTCTGTCTCACAGTCCCTGAACCACATTAATTTCCCTACTGCCAAGCCCTCTCTGCAGTGCTAAAGCCCTAAATAAAGCAAGTCTAGATTTCCTCAGGTTCTGAATCTCTGGTCTCCCTAGGGCTCCTTTTAATATAAATGGGCTTGTTTGTTACTAACAAAATTATATATATTCAGAGACTAAGCCTTAGTCTAGTAACTATCATGAACCCAACACTGCCGCTGTTACAGGTCATTGGCTCCCTCCCTCTGCAAGCCGTCTGCGTTCTGCTGTTTATTTTGTTGACAGTTACATAGACAGATTCTTCAATACAAATGCATAAAATCGGTGATTTACAATGTGATTAGGTTGTCTGACAAAACATCCACTTGCACAGTTTGAGATCGATTGGGTCATTGGATGAAGAGATATTTACAAAAAAACGGGTCCGCATGCATTTCATGCCAAACTATAGATGTGAGTTGTACCACTCAAGGCACACTGTGTTCATGGACAAGTTGTATGTTTGTTGACAATAAGAATAGACACAGATCAAAATTTGGATATGTGTGATATTTACATGTAGATTTGTAAACAGGAAGGTCAATGCAGGAACTTTGAAAAGTACATACAATGACAACAATTCATCATTATTGTCATCGACATCGACACGCCCTTTCCACTGAGGAAACTGAAATGACAGGCTTATGATTGTAATGACATTCCGATAGCAGGTTTGGTTACTGTTCTGAAACCTGAAATTCTCTAGACAGAATACATCTCACTGCTGTGTCAGCACCAAGTTGCATGCAAATGTATACCAATATGTAACACCAACCAGTTGTGACGTGTGAATGCCCCTTGAGAATCAGTATCAGAGTGAAGCTTTCACTATGGTGATGCTGATTATCAAAATGCAGTGGTGGTAATGTGTACTGTGGTGACTTTAAAGCCAAACCTGCAGAGATTTTGCCAGGCATTTGAGGTATGGTACTGGGGAAAAGATAGACCAGAATGACAAGTTTCGAGTCAGTTATTCTCCTTCTCACCTGCAATCATGTTTACTGCAAATGTCTCTTGATCCCGTCCCTGACCCTAAACATATGTATTGCCATGCTGCAGTAAACAAGTGACCTTTTCATGACACATCTGATTATTTAAAACACCTTGCTATTATGTCTCCCCTCGAAGGGTCAGGAGACATATTGTTTTTGGTTAAGTTTCCGTTGGCGTTGGTGTCGGCGTCAGCATTCAAATTGTTTCCGGAACATAACTCTAAAACTAATTAAACAATCTTCACCAAATTTGGTATACTGCCTCACCATATCATGTAGATGTGCCTTTTGGGGGTTTGAGTTTTTTTTTGTCAAATTAATTTTTTTCTGTTTTCATGGCAACAATTTGGACTTTGTTTTTTAAAGGGTAAAGCTTTCTCCCGGAACATAACTCTAAAACTAATTAAACAATCTTCACCAAATTTGCTATACTGCCTCTCCATATCATGTAGATGTGCCTTTTGGGGTTTGAACTTTCCTTCTTTTTTTTTTTCTTTTTTTTTTTTCTGTTTCAATTTTTTTTTTCTTCTGTTGAGGTCTCAGCGTTGAGGTTGGGGAAATTGGGGGAGACATCTGTTTTTATGAGTAAAAACACTTTCTAGTTACCATTCAGTTTTTGTATGTATCATTTACACCTGCATCTAAACTCAAACTGAGTGAGTGAGTATGATGCAGCTTTTACCATTGTTCCAGCAATTGTCATGGCCAGAGACACCAGAAATGGGCTTCACACAATGTGTCATGCATGTATTATTATGTAACAGTACAGCTGTAAGTTATACAAGTGCTGTTTCTGTGCCAAAGTCCGGCTATAGGTCAGGTGACCTTCACAGACTAGGTAAATAGGTCCCTGAAGAGATGCAGCAGACACAGACACCAATGGTCAGTGCAACATGTACTCTTAGCTGTCGGTGACCCAGGTCACCATGGGCTCAGTACAGTCCAAGTTCATGTTTAGTGCACCTGCCCTCTGCCACCATGGCAGACCAGTGCAGCAGTTCCACAGACCATTGACCTGTGTTATGTTCTCAGGGGTGTGTAGCACAGCCTGATGACATTCATGGCCACAAGGTCGTGTAAATGTCATACCATGGGTTCAGTGAAATTGCCACAGGACAGGCTGACACTTTTTCAGTTCAAAGAGGTCATCAGAAGAGGCAATGGAGATTGAGAAATCAAGTACAGGCATCCTGTTCCCCCTATGTTGTAGTGGACTGTTCTTGTCACTGTTGTATATCATGTTGTGATAATATTGTGTTGTGCATGGGAGAGTCTATGGAGGGATTTCATAGGATACTTGGAAGAGTCCAAAGGTTGACAGTAAAAAGTGTGACACCCTCTGGCAACATGACCTGAAGTGTTTACAACTATTTTTATTTTTTTATTCTTTTGGGTGAATCAGTTTAATTTTAGTAACCAAAAATGTATTAAAATTTATTTCATTTTGTGATTATTATTTTAGGAAAACCTCAAAATTGGAACACTAAAACATGATTTCACCCAATTATGTTTCTGGATTAGTCAGCATGGTGTGTTTCAAAGCAGTTTTTGTCTAAGACCTGCATCAGGTATTCTTCACTCATCAGCTGAGACACTGTGATTTAACTGGAATACTGTTAAAAGCGATGTTAAAGTCAAACTCACTCATTCACTCACTCACTTTGTTACGGGCAAACTATTGAACCGATGATTTCAGAGAAAACAGGCTGAGTGGTGAACTGTTGCATTTTGATAGTGTGGGATTTTGAAAAAGTTATCTTTAGAATTTCCATAGCAACAACTCTTACCTAAAGTACTGTCGGAAATAGAAAAAAACTGTTTTTAGGCTCTAACTCTGTATCCCTAAAATTTACACAACTGCAAATAGCATATGTCGAAATAACCCACTTCGGCCTAACTTGGCATTCAGTGGGATGCGTAATAGGATATCCAGAAAAACATGTTTACTCGTAAAATCGGGCAAAACTTAGAAAAAATATGAATAGCTGCTGAAAACAATAGATCAGACTATAGATGGCAATTAGGTCGCTCAGCCAGGTATGACGACAGACCGTCGACTCACTTGGCATGAAATGCATGTGCTGCCTACAGGCACCCATATTTTGTGCTTTTTCATGTGTGTTGACTATGCCTCATCTATTGATTAACAGCTTAAGTGTCTTTCTTTCATACAGTTTATGTTGAGATATGTAAAAGAGTTTGATACCTGATAACCATAGAAACGCATCGTATTAAATGTCTCAAAATATATAGGTGGCATGACCACCCGATCACGAAGATCGACAGGACTGGATATTATTTGTAAATTGTTATGACATGCCGTGTACTTCCCCAGTATAATTGCCCTAAAGGATTATCGTATCTTAGCTGATATCTCTATTCCCAAGCCCGACCCCAACGATCGTCTGCGACACCTGTCCAGGTTTTGCTTTTGAGACGAACCCTCCGATCTGTTTCTTTTTATAGTGACAGTGAGACTCCATGGTAGCTACATCCTTAATAGTTTCAGCATGAAAGTTATTATTTTTTACGCCAGCTTTCGTTTATAATGAAGCTAGGTCTAATTTCAAATTGGTCACTTAAAAAGTGTCCTTTATAATACAATATCGTCGCACACTAATTTGCATACAGCCATGGTCTGTTCCAAATAATTCGTTTTGGACTTAGAAAAAAATCGCATTGCTCATTTCTGCACTAATCTCTCCTCAGTAAAGTCCTTTTTCTACGTTTCTTGTGTCCCTACCATTGAGACTGTAGTTAGGCCGAACTTGGTTTAAGAGATATTTCACACTTGCACATATCAACTACATAAACTGTAGAGATAAATGAGAAAATACAGTTTTTTTCTATTTCCGACAGTACTATAGTATCAGCCATGGCGTAGTCTTTTAGATGGCTGACTTTGTGTGCTGCTGATTAGGTGCCTTACTCTGAGGGTGTGGGTTTGAATCCTCAGTGGGGCTCAACCCCAAAAGTACTAGAATCTATACTTTTTAAGAGAAAATGTAATCCCAAATATAACATATGGTGCACTTGACAACTTTCTAAAGGGCATTTTGTATTCACAATTAGATTGAAAATGGCAGTATTTCTGCATCAAACTTGACACACAAATTGACGGCCAAAATAAATTTTACCACATTAAAACTGAAATTGCAAAATTGTTTGAACACAATTTCAAACTAGATCAATGCAAAGCACATCCAGATGTCCAAACACAACAATGCCCTATGCAAAAATGTGGTACATGTCCATGATGTGTTGGGGTTTTTTCATGTGAAAAAGTGAAAATCCAAATCAGTCCATGATGGTGGCCTTTTCACCAAATCATGACATGACTCAAGGTAATTTTCAACAAAAAAATAGATTTCTGTTTCCACATCAAAATTGTTTAGCAAAACATTGGCAACCAAATCTTACAAGACCCAGTTTCAGAGCAAGGCTTTCATTTCATTTCATTTCAAGTTGTAATACTAAGATATTCGTAAAGAGCGCTCCAAGGGTATATGTAACTCTGTGGGGTTCACTTGAAATAATGTTTAACTGGTAGAGGGCGTGAAAGTCGATTTAATGCAATTTTGCATCATTTGAACTTTTTAATTTTATATTGTAATCTAAATACATATTTTGGGGGGAATATACTATATGGTACTATGTAGTTAGTAGCATTGAGTGAAATGAATAATTTATTTTGAGAGAGGTGTGGTGTGATATAGTGCCTTTAAATCTTTATTTGTTTGCTGTATTTAGGGACCATTCATAATTTATGGCTAGGTGGGGTGATGATGATTTTCATGGAGTAGCATGTACAATGTGAATGCTCATGCTGTCCATCACTGGATTGTCTGGTCCAGACTTGATTATTTACAGACCGCCGTCATATAGCTGGAATGTTGCTGAGCGCGGCGTAAAACTAAACTCACTCACTCTATGTTGCAGCCAGATCAACAATGGAGTCTACCGCTGTGGGTTTGCCCAGAGCCAGGGGGCTTACGACAACACCATCACTGAGGTCTTCCAGGGACTTGACCGTGTAAGAATGAACGTGTTGTGCTATAAAGAAATACACAGGCCATTCCAATTTAATTATTTGTTCTACATCTTCAAAGATTCCAAGTTTTGACAGGTCCATAGCAACCTGTGCATATAGCATTCATTGTGTTGGTTGGTAATGCTCTGTAACTGCATTTAACTAAGTTTTTACCATGTGTGTCACAATATCAAGTACTAGTTAATGAAATATGATATTACATTGAAGTAATATGTTTGTAACTTTTTTGTTTAATTTCTTTTATCTTAAACTTATTTTGACACCTCCTTAATTTGGAATAATGACAAATTGTTTGATAGCAACTGCTTTTATTTGTATAAAGTAACAGAAGTTCTTATCCATTAAATTGTCAGTATTGTACTCCCAAACTTCTTAAATGCCGCTCTAAGAAATTGTCCTTAATTTAGGTTTTATAGGTCACAAAATCAGTAAACCTGATATTATTATATTTTGTGAAATCATAATAATTCTACCAAGTGAAGATTTCACAAATGTAATACAAACATTAAACACTTGTAGAATCATCTGTTTATGTTCCTGGCAAGTGTGCGAAAGTGAAGGATCAAAACCGAGGAGGAGGTTTTGACCCAACTTATGAACTGACTGAAGATATGCTTTAGATATAATATTTATATTTGGTACTTACTATTGAAATGAACTGGGATGCGACTGGCAGCCAATGCATGCTAATGCACGTGCTCTGCACACGCTCTTGTGTCCTTCACGCACTCCCCGTCTTGTGAGGAACACATGGTTCATACTGACAAACCATCACATTCTTCACAGCGATCCTTCCTAGCCTAGTGGATAAAACCATCAAGCTGGAGAGCGAAGGGTTGTGGGTTCGAAACCAGGCATCAGCACAATATATTGGAAGTGTTCAGTTATGTGATATTTTACGACCATATTCAACATGGATGATCGTAAGACTTATTCTGTAATATACTTTGTGTGTCAGGCTGAAGAGATTCTCAGCAAACAGCGCTACTTGACAGGGAGTCAGGTCACAGAGGCAGACATCAGGCTCTTCACAAGCCTTGTCAGGTTTGACAATGTCTACCACACACATTTCAAGGTAAAGATTTACCTGCACAGGAAGTCAAAATAAATGTGTTTAAATATGTTTAAAGGAGTATAGCTTTGGCCATTATGCATATTCCACTAGCAAATCTGTGAACTCAGGTTCACCTTTTACACTTGTGATGTTATATGTAACTTATTTCGGCCATAATGCATAAGACCAAGTGCAACAGTAATGTAAACCGCTTTTTTCTGTCGTTTATGTAATTGGTAAGTTGGCTGGGGTTGCATGGCGTCATCGAACAATGGATATAAGCACCATTTAAAAGGGAAATAGTTTTGGCGGCAGTTTTTGATCGCTGGAGCATTACCATAAAATGTTGATTATTCATCTTCATTTCATAATATAACATTCATGCTACATCATTATATGTTACAACGTACTGTCAGTGGTGTTTTCAAACATTGATTAAATCAAGTCCGAGTGTGACGAAGTTATGTTATCATGTTTCTCTTTAACATTCGTTCCTGTTTGGAGACCCCAAATACTGCAGTCAACTTGAGTGAGTGAGTTTAGTTTTACGCCGCTCTCAGCAATATTCCAGCAATATGGTGGCGGTCTGTAAATAATCGAGTCTGGACCAGACAATCCAGTGATGGACAGCATGAGCATTCACATTGTACATGCTACTCCATGAAAATCATCATCAACTATTAGTACCATATAGTATATGCATGAGCATCGATCTGCGCAATTGGGAACCGATGACGTGTCAACCAAACCAGCGAGCCTGACCACCCGATCCTGTTAGTCGCCTCTTGACAAGCATGGGTTACTGCAGGTTCATTCTAACCCGGACCTTCACGGGTCGCAGTCTACCTGAAAAACATATGATCTATAAATATAAAGGCAAATGATGAAGTTCATTCATTGTTTTCCATTTTGTTGAGTTACACATGTCAGTGTCACTCACTATTTGTCTTTATTGTGTGCCGTGAAAGGTGTTCTGTATTTTCATTGGCTGACCTAATGTCATTCTAAGGTTATGACTTAGCACCATAACTATTTCCATGACCTAAAGCTAGGGAAATATACATTGTCCTGACTAGTATTTTGTAATTCACCATTTTTCGGGACATAAATTGTCTGCATTGCTTATATTATCTCTGCTCGACCAGGCTGGGATCTTGTATAGAGACAAGATAATTTGTTAATAAGAAGTAGCATCCTAATTTTTTCAACAAAACAATTCCTTGTTACAGTGTAATTTTTGTAGCAGAAAATTTATATTTTCCCCATCTGAAGCATAATTATTTTTTAAAACATTTTTGGGACAATCAATTTGGGGTTGTTGTTTTTTTATTTTTAAACAAATCCTGGACTCCCTACAGTCACCACACAATAGGAACTGCAATCACATTTCAACAAAAAAAATTCTTAGTGACTGGTTTATTAAAGGGGTGGGTGTGCTGACATCACATTTTTGCTGACAAATGAAACTGCTGATAAATTATATCATCTATTTTTAAAATTATTTTGACATCGAGTGGTGCTTCCGTTTTGCTTGATTCTTCTTCATCATCTTCACTGGAGTGAGTGAGTTATTATTTAACGTCACATCGGCAATATTTCAGCCATATCGTGACGATCATCTTCACTGGAAGTTTCTCTTGCAAGATGTAAAATCTGTTCGTATTGACATGGTCAGTTAGATCACATAACATCAAAAAAAGTGGGAGGAAAGGTTCTGATGACCTTTGTAACTTAAGTTAACAAGCATAGGGCCCACCTGATGAGATGCCATTGCAGTCCTTTCACTCACTCGCCTAGATTTCATTATATTTCATAACTGCACACTCACATGGTCAAGAAAGATTTCAATAAATATCAGTAAATGTGTGACAGAAATACTATTTCACTAACTCAGCTGTCCACAGGGATGGCAACAGGAAAATAAATTTGCAGCTGAAAACTTAATATTATGTCTTCAAATTGGGGGGTTAAAGGGATTCAACAGATTTAGACGATTCGCAGAATTGATCAATTTGAAAAAATTGGCGGATCTCTATGGATCCGCGGAAAATTGCCATCCCTGTTTCCAAAAGGTGACAGGCCATACACATCACTGTCTTATCATGGCACCAGCATGAGGGCAGGTTTAAGAAGAAAACAGATTTTGATCTCTTCCAAGCATTGTTGGAATTTTGAAACCCAGAAAATTTGAGATGAGATGTTTCGTTCCTCATGTGTGTAGATCTGTAAATAAGTTAAACCCAAAAAACAAACACTTTGTTTCAGTGTAACCGACGTCAGATTATCAACTACCCAAATCTGTGGGGATACACCCGTGACATGTATCAGCTCCCTGGGGTGTCAGCCACTGTTGACATGGAGCACATCTTGAAACACTACTACGTAAGTACACCTGTAGTGTGCACAAGTAAGATACACTTATAGGATACCTGTGGTGCATACATGTAAAGTTACAACATGGGATGCACCCGTAGGATACCTGTAGTGCACACCTGTAAGTTACAACATGGAATGCACCTGTAGGATACCTGTAGTGCACACCTGTAAGTTACAACATGGGATGCACCTGTAGTGCACACCTGTAAGTTACAACATGGGATGCACCTGTAGGATACCTGTAGTGTACACCTGTAAGTTACATGGGATGCACCTGTAGGATACCTGTATGTGCCTGTAGGATACCTGTAAGTTACAACATGGGATGCACCTGTAGTGCACACCTGTAAGTTACAACATGGGACCTGTAGTTAACATGGGATGCAGGATACCTGTAGTGCACACCTGTAAGTTAAGTTACCTGTAGTGCACACCTGTAAGTTACAACATGGGATGCACCTGGGATGCACCTGTAGGATACCTGTAGTGCACCTGTGTAAGTTACAACATGGGATGCACCTGTAGTGCACACCTGTAAGTTACAACATGGGATGCACCTGTAGGATACCTGTAGTGCACACCTGTAAGTTATACCTGTGCACATGTAGGATACCTGTGTACACCTGTAAGTTACAACATGGGCATGCACCTGTAGTGCACACCTGTAGTGCACATGGGATGCACCTGTAACACCTGTTACAACATGGGATGCACCTGTAGGATACCTGTAGTGCACACCTGTAAGTTTACAACATGGGATGCACCTGTAGGATACTGTAAGTTACAACATGGGATACCTGTATACCTGTGCACACCTGTAAGTTACAACATGGGATGCACCTGTAGGATGTAAGTTACAACATGGGATGCACCTGTAGTGCACACCTGTAATTTTACAACATGGGATGCACCTGTACACACCTGTAAGTTACAACATGGGATGCACCTGTAGGATACAAAGTTACAACATGGGATGCACCTGTAGGTAGTGCACACCTGTAAGTTACAACATGGGATGCACCTGTAGGATGTACCTGTAACACCTGTTACAACATGGGATGCACCTGTATGCACACCTGGATACAACATGGATAGGATACCTGTAGTGCACACCTGTAAGTTACAACATGGGATGCACCTGTAGTGTACACCTGGGACAACATGGGATGCACCTGTAGGATACCTGTAGTGCACACCTGTAAGTTACAACATGGGATGCACCTGTAGGATACCTGTGGTGCACACCTGTAAGTTACAACATGGGATGCAGGATACCTGTAGTGCACACCTGTAAGTTACAACATGGGATGCACCTGTAGTGATGTACCATGGGATACCTGTAGTGCATACCTGTAAGTTACACCTGTAAGTTGCAACATGGGATGCACCTGTAGGATACCTGTAGTGCACACCTGTAAGTTACAACATGGGATGCACCTGTAGGATACCACCTGTAGTGCACACCTGTAAGTTACAACATGGGATGCACCTGTAGGATACCTGTAGTGCACACCTGTAAGTTACAACATGGGGTGCACCTGTAGGATACCTGTGGTGCACACCTGTAGTGTAAGTTACAACATGGGATGCACCTGTAGGATACCTGTAGTGCACACCTGTAAGTTACAACATGGGATGCACCTTACTGTACACCTGAAGTTACAACATGGGATGCACCTGTAGGATACCTGTAGTGCACACCTGTTACAACATGGGATGCACCTGTAGGGATACCTGTGGTGCACACCTGTAAGTTACAACATGGGATGCACCTGTAGGATACCTGTAGTGCACACCTGTAAGTTACAACATGGGATGCACCTGTAGGATACCTGTGGTGCACACCTGTAAGTTACAACATGGGATGCACCTGTAGTGCACACCTGTAAGTTACAACATGGGATGCACCTGTAGGATACCTGTAGTGCACACCTGTAAGTTACAACATGGGATGCACCTGTAGGATACCTGTAGTGCACACCTGTAAGTTACAACATGGGATGCACCTGTTACCTGTAGTGCACACCTGTAAGTTACAACATGGGATGCACCTGTGGGATTACAACATGGGATGCACCTGCACCTGTAGTGCACACCTGTAAGTACAACATGGGATGCACCTGTAGGTTACCTGTAGTGCACACCTGTAAGATACAACATGGGATGCACCTGTAGGATACCTGTAGTGCACACCTGTAAGTTACAACATGGGATGCACCTGTAGGATACCTGTAAGTTACAACATGGGATGCACCTGTAGTGCACACCTGTAAGTTACAACATGGGATGCACCTGTAGGATACCTGTAGTGCACACCTGTAAGTTACAACATGGGATGCACCTGTAGGATACCTGTAGTGCACACCTGTAAGTGTCATCATTACGTTCAGATTTGAGAATTGCAAAAATGTGCAAATATCCAAATTTTATTTCCCTCAATCTTTCATGGGTAACATACCCCTGTTATTATGACATGACACAAAACAAAAACCCCAGTGACATCTGTATTTTCAGGAAATGAAGACTATCAACCCCTTCGGCATCGTTCCTGTTTGTCCACGTCCAGACTTCACAGCGCCCCACGACAGAGCCAAACTATCAGCGTGGGATGTCAGATGGTCCATAAAGAGAGCACAGCACTGTATTATGTCTCAACCCAGGAACATATTTTGAAGCCATTGAATGGCATTTAGTACTGACAGACACTTCTTTTTCATGATAAGGAACACAATGTTTGGAGTATATTCATACTGAATGAAAGCTAGGATGCAGCATATATTTATATGTGAGAACAACAAAAGTTGGATGGATACATATACCCAAGGGAAACTGGTAATTAATTGGCACTGATTGGTTATAGCCATGGACAAACGGAAACGAGGTGTAAATTGAATTCCTTCAAGGGAGATTTTGTTCATGTTGTTGAAATTGTAAATGCTTTGTTAAAAAAAGGAAATTGGTATCCTGAATAAAAGAATTTTACAAATCCAATTGTAAAATTATTTGTGATTCTTCTAACAAACTACTTGGTCCATCAATCTGTGACAATAATATGTATCAACCAAATGGGATGGTGACTTGTTGATTCAAGTTTTAATAAAAAGATTTTCAAAATATAAAATCTTTCAGAGTGTATATCCTTTGCACTGGTCCAGTATATCCTGACTGAACTATGACTGGAAAGTCTAAATATAGGATGGGTGATTGTGCTCCCTTTCAGGTGTAGATGCCACGACACTCAGAGAAGACACGATCATGGATGTACGAATAACCACAATATAAGGGCACAGACTGTATAGAGTTAGATTTGAAAGTTGTAGTTCGTTTGTTTTCATGATACAGATATCAAAATGCTTTTCTAAATCCTTGAATTTAAAGCTTCCAGATAGGTTTTATGCCATATCTTTCTTAGAAAGATTTCTCTTACTTCCACCAAGCAGACCTTTGTTGTTGTTCAACAGATCAAATGTCAATAAATAGAACGTTCTAAAATCTTAACTGTTGGGACATTTCCTGTCAGTGTCAACTTTCAGTGTTGTCACAACCCCTAGTGTACAGTACACAACCCTGTGCACTTATAAGAACCCACTGAATCCGTTGGTATATGACCAGAACGGGTGGTCACATACAAATGTGCAAACACCTAGTTGGTATATGGTAAAGCAAGCGTGCAGTAAACTTGGACAAAGTACTGTGACTGTGTGTCCCAATTCACCCAGCTGTGAATGTACCTTGTAAGGATGGGAAAGCCACAGTAACTTGGTGCCTTGTGGCAGCAAGAGTTGTATGGTCCCCAGGGAGCTGTGATTAATAATAAGATGTTCCGTTGCGATTGACATCTAATTATTGAGGGGAAAAATACCAGCGCCTTGAGCATGCACTAGTGTGTGGATATGTGCGCTATATAAATATTAAATAGCCAATAATAATAATAATAATAATTTGTTATGCACTTTTAGTACTGTCAAAGTGAGTTCACCAGACAGATTGCCTCCCCTTGTGCTCTGTAAGAAAATACTGTTTTGTTGCATATTTCAGGGGTTTTTTCATACACACAGACAAGCTACGTGGTCACTCTAAGTGTCATAGTAATAGAAACTATATTTTGCACCTAAGAATGCTTGCATTTCTATCCCTTGTGACTGACTAAAATATAATATATGCAAATAACTCCATTCCATTAAAGAACATTTCCCATTGGACTGTTTGTATACTTACTTAACATAGTTGACCGCCTGTGTGGTCTAGTGGGCAGACCAAACGTGGTTGGGTCATACCAAATGATGTTAAAAGATGGCTAGCAATTGGCATAAGGGGTATAAAACGAGAACTAGATGGCTAGGCCTCAGTATACAGTGTTTGAATATATCCATGTTAAACTGTAGCATATTACCTCAGACCTGTACAAGTACACACAAATGATCATACGTGTTGGTATTTAATTGCAATATTCTTAAAGCAACCCTATTCCCTCCCTCATCCGAATCATCTGTAAAAATCATGTTTCCTACAGATTAACTTGATAAATTGTTTTTTCTTTTAAGACACATATTGAGTATAACTTATCAGCATTAACTGAACAAACTATAAATAACAATTAATACATTTATTTCTATGAGAGTGACATGAATTATACAAAACAACACTCAACAACTGGTATTGACTATATCAGTACTTGTAATTTCATAAAAAATAATTTCTAGAGAAAATGTCATGGTATCCCAATTGTGTAGGTCAATGCTCATGATAACGATAACTGGATTGTACCAGACTTGATTATTTACCGACTGCCATCATATAGCTGGAAAATTGCCAAGTGTGGCAACAAACAAACTTGTATGGATATAAAACAATAAACATCCAAAACATTGGAGGTTATGTTGAAAAATGTAATGGTCAGACAAGAAAGCTAACAGCGGACGTTTCTCCAGCCATCTGTTCCAGAACATTCTGGTTACTACAACAGAGACGAGTAACTATATTTCAATTTCACTGAATAAGAACACTAAATTGAAGTTGATGAAAAATAATTGCCCTCTATTTTACACCTCTGCACCTATAAACATCTAATCATTATATTATGCATACACATTCTCTGCATTCAATATGATGGACATATTCACAAACTATAATGTTAATGGTCCTTTCACCAAGATAGTGGACACCATTAACAAGAGAATCATGCAGATAATAAGATAATGTACCTTTATTAAATTTTAACAGAGTGCATAAATTAGAATCTATGAAAGAAACAAAAACTCATCACAAAAAGCAAAAATAGTGAGCTGTTGCCACAATATGTTCTTAATTAAGAGTATAATCAGTGTACATAGAGCTGCATTAAATCACGCTTGTGAAATCGGTTATCAGATCAAGAAGTGCTTTGGGACCATTTGTGATAATGACCTACTCCTACTGGAATCAAAGACACTTTTATAGTGTAAATGTCTTCGATAATATATAACCTGGACATTACATTATGCTACATCACTGTTGGGCCTTTTCTGTGAACGGTTCTACTGCTGAAGAGTACAAAAAAGATGCGGCCTGTTGAGTCTGGTGCCGCTGTCAAAGGAGACAGATTTAAAGATATCTGTATACTGCAACGCACTCTCATAATTTGACATGCCCTTGGTAATATACTTATATCTATGTTACATCTAGTTTTACATGATTCTAAATTTAAAAGGACATTAGCAAAGTCGCTCATCTGTGTACTTGACGTCACCTGAGAATTACTGCTTCTATCAAGCAGAATGATGAAGAATGAAAATAAGACGGAATCAAACAACTGACAGCAGAGGAAAGGCTGTGGAAGGCAAGATTTCCATGGTGTAAACATCGTAAGTGAAACATATTCTGTCTTCTTTAGTCAATGTTTGGGATGCTGTAGGGAGGGTTTTCAGCACTCACAACTGCCTGGGTGCCATTAATACCCTTGAGTAGATTTGTGGCTTTGCTTTCCAATGAAACGACTCTGGTACACAGTGTACCACATTGACATTTATCACCATTGTTGCCAGTGCCGTTGTTCCTGTGAGTCATTACGCCCATGCGGGTGATGTCATTGTGATGTAATGGAGGAAGATGGGAGCAGCTTGCCTCAACAGCTGTTGAAGGCAAGATTTGCAAGGTACAAGAATGTTCGGGGATGCCATGGAGAGGGTTTTCAACATCCAGGATGCTGTTATTACCCTTGATGGCAGAAGCTTGGCCTTGCTGCAGAACCCTGCTGGTGGCAGGATGACTGTTGACAGCCATGCCCAGGATGTTTTAGGTGTCACTGACATTCATGGGAAGTCGAGTCTTCTAAGGCTTCCTTCCCTAAGTCACATGTTCGCCTATTACAGTGACATGGCAGTTAGATCCACCCAGTAGACACTAACATGTTCAAGTCAATGTCACCGGTGGCTTAATCAAGTAAATGTTTCTGGAAGTTAACAAGAGACTAGATTTGTGATTTGCTATCAAAACACTCTGGCACCCAGTGCCACATTCATCGCCATAGTTGCAAGTGCAGTTGTTCCTGTTGGTAATGTCCTTGTGATGTAAAGGAGGACTGTCTCAAAGGCATCACCCTAGGGGGAAGAAGTTTGCCTCAATTGCTGTGGAAGGCAAGATTTGCAAGGTACAAGCATAGTCAGGGAAAATGTTTTTGTACCCTGCTAATATTTTTTTTATGCCAATAGGCTATATAAAACTTATCAGAGCAAACATGAATCAATATAGAAGATGAATTCATGTTATTATATATAAAGGGGTTTTTTTCACGCAAGATGAGAAGGTATAGTATCTCCTATTGTCTGTAAGTACTAGTTATATTCTCTTTTATGATCAAAGATTGTTCGAGGATGCCATGGGGAGGGTTTTCAATGTCCCGGACTGTCAGGGTGCCATTATTACCCTTGATGGCAGAAGCTTGGCCTTGCTGCAGAACTCTGCTGGAGACTGAATAGTAGTTGACAGCCATGCCCAGGATGTTATAGGCACCACTGACATTGAGGGAAAATTGGGTCTTCTTCCCTAAAGTCACATGCTGGCCTATTACAGTGGCATGGCAGTTAGACCTAACCAGTAGTCACCAACAGGATTGAAGTTCAAGTCGATGTCACCAGTGGCTCAATCAAGTAAATGTTTCCGCAGTTAACCAGAGAGTAGATTTGTGACTGCTTTCCAATCAAAACACTCTGGCACCCAGTGCCACACTCATCGCCATAGTTGCAAGTGCAGTTGTTCCGGTTGGTGATGTCCTTATGATATAATTGAGGACTGTCTCAAAGGCACCACCCTCTGAACAGGGGAAGAAGCTTGCCTCAATAGGCGTGGAAGGCAAGATTTGCAAGGTGCAAGAATCGTCAGGAAAATGTTTTCGTACCTTGCTAACTTTTTTATGCCAAGAGGCAAAATATGCCTTATCAGAACAAATATAAGTAGATATGAAAGATGACATCATGGTATTATATAAAGGGTTTTTTCGTGTGAAGATGAGAAAATATCTCTTTATCATATCTGTTAGTACGTGTCATATTCTCTTTCCATTTGTGGGATGTCGTGAAGAGGGTATTTAAGGCTATAAGAACAAGTATAAGCTAATATGAAAGATAATATCATGATATTAAATACAGGCTTTCAATATTAAATACTAAAGGTGAAAAATCTATTTACTCTTCATTGTGTCCTTTTAAGTACCAGTGATATTATTTTTTAGATGACAGAATGTTCGGGGATGCCATGGAGAGGGTTTTCAACGTCCAGGACTGCCAGGATGCCATTATTACCCTTGTTGGCAGAAGCTCGACCTTGCTGCAGAACCCTGCTGGTGGCAGGATTGTTGTTGACAGCCATGCCAAGGATTTGTAGGCACCACTGACATTGATGGGAAGTTGTCACTGACAGGGTTCAAGGCATAACTGTTTTATCAGTATATCACCACTCACAACTTCCTACAGGTCAGTGTAGATTTGTGAGTTGACTTAAATTTCTGATCAAAACACTCTGGCATACAGTGCCACATTCATTGCCACTGTTGCCAGTGCAGTGGTTCTCATAACATCATGGGACACTGTTTCATCATGCTACCTTCTGTTGATGACAAGCAGCTTGTCTCAACAACCGTCTTACAGGAGATGGTCTATGACAATATCTGGTGTCGCCAAATCTGCCAGATGCAGATATTTCTGTATATGGCAGAACTCCAATTCTTCTGTGAGCTGTCAAGTCGGTCTGTCTGGAGCAGCACAGTGTGTGAGGTGCAGGGACTTGGGTAGTCTAGGACTTGTGCATTTTGTCCTCTATCTCTCATTTGATAGCATTCAAATCCATCCTGAAAAGTGGAACAATATATCAATGAGTTCAACAATAATTAAGTACCTTTCAATAGAGCCAAATGTACACTTAAAAGTTAGTGAAAGCTTAGCACAAAGGCATATAGCCAATACATTCCTAACAAATCAGTAAACCAAAGAATTAGAAATCGCTTCATGTCAGTTGTTTGTTTCATGTAAGCTTATATATAACCTGAATCTGAATTTCACTTATACAGTTGTTGAGTTTGAAGAGTGTTGTCCAATCCATTGACTGAATAAAGAGTGCAATTTCGAACATGACATTGATGCAACATTTTGTTTCTTTATTGTTTGAACACCACACACAGCAATATTCCAGCTATATGGTGATGTAACATTGTCTCTATGACATCTGCTACATAACATATCTACATGTATCTATTTCTCTCTCACTCTCTCTCTATATGTATACTGAAGTGGTCGTTGGCGATTACAGATTGCTACTGTGTCATAATTTAATGCTTTCCTTTTCTATTGAGTATTTATGAATATAATTGTAAAAGAATGAATTCAAACATTTCAAAAAGACATTTTGCAACAAAGCTCAGTCATTTTTCAACAAAGACACTTCTTGCAAGAAGAATTACATATGCTTCTGTGACTATTGAAGCAATTATGGTTCTGTTGACTTTGCTGGAATATTTGTTGTTCAATCTGTGTGTGGTAGTCACAGTGAATAAAGTTGCATCAATTTTGTCTTCAAATTTTGTATCAAATAAAAACAAATCACATATGTGTAAATGCTGGCTGGGTTTATTTACGAAGCATATCTTAAATCAGCTGTTCAATAATCATTAAGAAATTTAGTACATACGAGACAAGAACATAACTACTAGCGTTGGGTTTTCAAGCCAACACCTGGTACATATTTGAAGGCATATGGTCTATTTCTGGAGGCATAGTCATAAGCCAGGAATGTAGACAGGCTCATTTTGTAGTTCATCGATTGCCTTAAAATTTGTTTCTTTTCAGATATGCTAACGATGTGGACGGGTGTTTCATCAAAAGATGAAAGATAAATGCATGCCATTTCAGTCTAAGTAAACTTAGCCTCAGTATTATTCGTTACCCTACTATACTGAGTGAGGAGTGTAACGAATAGTACTGAGACTAAGTTTACTTTTTAGACTGCATGCCATTTGTCACTAACCTGTTCAATCTTATGGGTGAAACTTCGCATATGAATTAAAATAAATCAGACATGTTAAACTGTTGACTTTTGAGAGTCCTGTCACTTTAGTAAGCATGTGACCTGCCTGCAAAGTATGCAAGATTCACTTCAAAAACATAACGCCAGGTTAGACTTTGCAACTCTTGCTTCTGGTATCTAAAGCGTGACGTACGGGATCGGACACCACCAGAGGCAAATTTCGAAGTGAACTAAAAAGGCAAATAATGAATATAAGAAAAATATATTCACGGAAGACTCACAACATCATACAAGCCCTGCTGGCCCTTTATATATTTTCACACTACTGATATTGTAGTTTGTGGCCTGACGTTCACTTGTGCACGCCAGACGTCCTCCAGACGACATTTTCTTCTGCGCCATCTATTGAAGGGGAGATAACTACGAAACGTGCCGCTTAACGTGCAACCGTTCTAAAACGCGCGTGGTACCAGAATAAACAAATTCAAAGGCTGATTTGCATAGCACGTGACCGGACTTGTTTGGAAACAAACACGCATATTTGTAAATCAGAAAATACTCACCTAATGCAGAGACCATATACCGGTATATATTAATGCAAGCTTTTCTGTGCGCTTATCATATTGTTTTACATTTTTAAATAGATATTCGTCTACGACTGCAATACTCAGGTTTGACTTGATGTTAGGTGTATACATGGGACTTGACTCTGAAGGTGTGGGTTCGAATCCTGGATGGGACTCAACCCATCGAAATTACTAGAAACTGTACTTTAGATCTACTGCGAAAGTGTAATTCCAAGTATACCATTTTGAGAGTAAAAGTTGTATTATCTCTAGTGAAAAATTTATTTATTTAATCGTAAGGTCTGGCTCAAAAAGTGTTAGCATAATCATGCTCCGGAAAAACTTCATTTTCTTCTCTCAACAGATTATGTAAACATTCTTGATGGAGTTAGAGTGAAAATGTTTCTTTCGAGTGGTAACTAAGGTGACATATAGTTAGTCATTATCACTCTTGAACATTTTGTGTTCAATCACGAAACCTATCTTACGCCAATTTTCATCAAGCGTTTTGAGGCACGAATTTCGTCAGTATGGTAACGAGTATCGACGACAGTTCTTTCTTGCATTGGGGTATGTGTGCTGCGAATAGTCGAGAGAATCGACTTTTAAAAAACTTCCTTGTCATCGGTACTGGTCTATTGTGAGATTCTGTCAAAGTGAGTGAGTGAGTGAGTTGAGTTCTACGCCGCACTCGACAATATTCCAGCTATATGGCGGCGGTCTGTAAATAATCGAGTCTGGACCAGACAATCCAGTGATCAACAGCATGAACATCGATCTGCGCAATTGGGAACCGATGTGTCAACCAAGTCAGCGAGCCTGACCCCCGATCCTGTTAGTCGAATCTTACGGCAAGCATGGGTTGCCGAAGATCACTATATTCTAACACGGACCTCCACGGGTATTCTGTCTAAGAGCTGTGTTAGTCAAGCCTGACGCAATGTACCGACAGTATATACTCCCAAGTGTAGGTTAGTTTTCTTCTGGTCCATCTTCGGGTGCACTATTTATTTTAAAAAAAACCTGACCATTTTCACTCGGCTGTGGCGCAATTTTATCAAAAATGTCTGTGAATTGTTTTTGCAAGGGGATATTTCCTCTTTTATGTATTTATATACCGTGATTGTTTATCTTAATTGTTTAATTCTTTCAATGCAGTATCAAACAAGAATATGAAATCGGGGTATCATTTATAATATAACCAAAGTCCACTTGTAGTCACGACAGTAAGATGGGTGTGCACTAGTCTGTCTCACAGTCCCTGAACCACATTATTTTCCCTACTGCCAAGCCTCTCTGCAGTGCCAAAGCCCTAAATAAAGCAAGTCTAGATTTCCTGGTCTCCCTGGGGCTCCTTTTCAATTTAAATGGGCTTGTTTGTTACTATGAATATTATATATATTCAGAGACTAAGCTTTAGTCTAGGTTTTGCAAAGCTTCCAACTGCGTTTGAGTAGTATGTTACTGTCAGGAGTTTCGCGTAAAGCAGAGTTGCTTCCCTTTGTGAGTCTTTTCTTTGAACGCTTTCTCACAGGAAAACATAATTGATAATATATAAAACAAACTTAATACCGGCGCTCCAGCTACATTCACTTACTTGTAGTATATCTGTTCTTAACCTGAGCACATACCAATGCCAAAATGCCTATGGATTTATGCGAAGTGATGTAAAGTTACGATTGTTCAGTTTTCGATCGACAGTTGTGGACCATCGGTTTCGCCAATAAGTGATTGGTGACAGGACGTCATTAGCGTTATTCAGTACATGTGAAGCTAGAATATTTCGGAGAATCAGCCTGAAACATAACTTCTCTCACCCACAGGACAGGAGTTGGAGAACACGGTTGGAATTGCTGACATGTATCCTGTTGACAGTGTTGCCAGTATTGTATGATTGTATGATGTTTGATTATAAGCTTTAATTACTGATGTCACAACTATGTTCAAAATCAATATTTTACATATCTTAACGTTTACACAACATATGTGTTTTTGGTTGTGTGAAGTTTTGGAACATCCGACCTGCAGTGATGAATGTAGGATGTTTGGTCTAATAGAGATGTGTAAACAAACCTGATCTATAATTGACATTTTGTTTTTCCTCATCAATAACTGCATAGTGTGTATAACATGTGCTTTTGTTTTGATGTTTTATATTATTTCAATCTTACCTATGTCATATTATTATCTCTCAAAGTGCATATGCATGTTTATAACTGTATTTTCATCTGCAAACATGTTTACTGACATTTTATACATGTATGATCACATCTTCCATATTAAGGAGAGAGCCATTCTAAATGCTATTCAAAGAGACCATCTTCCATGTTACATTTGCAGCTTTTCTACACTGGTGAATATACTTGAATGCCGCACAATGAATGCAGGGGATGCTCAATCCAGTGATGATCAGTCCCTCAAAGAGCAGCGTCAGAAGAATCACTACCTCCTCAACAGTGAACTGCAGAGCATGGCTAGAGAACTGCCCATGTGAGACATGCTTCAATTACAGGAATATGTATTGTAACATTGATGAACCTTTTCTTGAATTTTAACTTTAATCAATATTTAGACCAGATATTATCTAGTTTCTTTCTTGTAGTAGCTAGTTTAATTTATGGGATATGATAGCCAGAAAACTACATGCGTATAACTGTGTTGTAAGAAGCACATTATAGTTTGAGAGTTGTTGTAGGAAGTTCCAACAGCGTCTGCCCTATGACCTGCTGTCTGGCCTGGCCAATGCCCTGCTGGATGGGACAGTGTTTGAGATTGTCCGGAGTCTGGAGGAAGTGCAGCATCTCGAAGAGAAGAGTCTCTTCAACCAGAGGTCAAAGCTCAACAGTGAACACAAGGGTAGGCGACTGTTCATAGCGTCATTGTACCTTGTAAAACCAATGGGAGAGAGGTGTGTGCCACAATTTGACTGACTGATAACCATTGTTCAATCGACTTTTCACTGGATTTGTTTTTTTCAAAATTTGTGTTGAACCTTACTTTTCAGACCTTCACCAAGAGCCATGAGCATGATATTTATGTGATTTTATTGATATTCATGTACACATTTCATGTCCTTTTGCTTACCCTCCCATTAAAAGGCATTGTTATGGGTGTCCTAAGACAGTAATACTTGTTGTGTACCAGAAAAATTCAAGAACCCCAGTTAATTCTGATTGTGACTGGTGTTTGAAGCTCAGCGTCACGAGATGCAGAAGAAACACAAAGAAATGCTGCAGTCTTGTCAGACCAAGCCCCACAACCTTCCACTGGTCCAGTCGCAGATCCAGAGGGAGCTGGAGGTCAGTACTTCTAGACTTTTCGGTGGTAGCCTGGAGGTAGAAAGGAAGGACAGTACTTAGCAAAATATTACTCTCCGTGGCAAAATACATAGTAGGTTTTAGTTTCTCAATCCTTGTATTGTTTCTATTCAGACAATGACCAAACGCTGTGGTTTTATAGGAGTTGAAGAAGAAGGACATGAAGGTCATCCTTGACCTTGACCAGAAGGTTATGGACCAACAGGTTATGTTGGAGAAGGCTGGAGTCCCAGGATTCTTCGTGACCAACAACCGTCAGGAGATCCGACTTCAGATGTACCTGCTTGAGTTCATCCTCAGACTCAGTCGGATGAATATTCCTCTGTGTTGAGACACTGATATCCCATTCTTGTTATTTAACTGGATCTGACCAGTAATGATCAGATCGATATATTGAGTGACCTGACTCGTGTCAAGGTGTAGCAAGACTGTGCAGCAAAACTGTGGATTGTTGCCTGTGGTGTCAACCATGGATTTGTCTTGCTAAGAGACTGTTATTTACAGGCAACCAGTATTATGCTGGAATATTGCAGACTGTCATGGTACAGAAATCCATTCACTGGTTGTGTTTGGAACTGAATGGAAGAAGATGTATATGCACATCTCTCTGCAGTATTCATCCTTTGACTCGCTTCGACAGCCATTTCCTGTGTTGAGGCCTGACTGAGGTTAACCACAAAAGCATTTACGTCTCTGGACAGTTTGCAGATGACAATACCATGAAAAAGCCATATCAGAATAAATGAGAGTCTTACTCATACTGTCAGTTCTTCAAAACCAATAATTCATCAAAGCCTGTATGAATAGGTATTGGGGAAAAGAATTACTGACAATCAAAGGGACGTACTGATGACAGATGTTGGTGTATTATGAACAGTATCTCTTTGTTTTTGTTAACACCACAATCAAAAGATGTTATAAGAAACCCAGTAAAGAGATGTTATTGAAGTCTGTAATAAAATGATACAGCACATTTGTAGTAAGCCATATCCTTGTGTATTGTGATCAGATGTTGATGCTCTGAATGAATATGCCCCGCCGTTATATATTGGAATATTGCTAAAAGCGGCATAAAACTCAACTCACTGACTGCCTGATTGAATGAATGAATATGTCTGGATTTGTGTTGAGTTGAGTGAGACTATGATGGGAATTCTGTTCTGGCAATGATCACACTTATAATGTATATCAGGGCCTGTACTACCGGTACTTGCCATGTGATGAAAATAGTTCAGTGCTGTGTTGGTGTAGAGGCAGTGTTGTCAAACATAACACTATCTGTGTGGAGGTGACGAAAATATTCAAATATGTGAACATGCAACAAGTGAGCTACAGTACTGTGGCCTTTGCTTGATATACTTCTGTTAAGTGTTTTAAGAACTTACTAAGAGGAATGAGTGGGTCTGACACATCATAGATGCCACAACATTATGATCAAACCAGTATCTATACTCACTTCTGTGGAAGGAATAAAAGTTTTCCATACTTGATGTATTTGTTGAATTTGATGCATATATTGCAGGTTGTTCTTTTCTGAGATTTAGACCCAAGTACATTGGACACCAGATGGAAACTACTATTCAGGCGACTGCACAAGAGAGTGACTAAAGATGCTTTGCCTTCTTGTGTTTCAAGACTACTTTTAGTCACCATGTAAGTTCGCTGTTCTGTTCAGGCCTCAATGTTCCCGGACCTGCGGCTCCGTGGTGTGGTGGTCCCTAAGGCTCAGCATTAATGGGTACAAGGACTGGTTGGCTCGAGTCAATAATGTGTCTGAGTGGGGTTTCGATCCCCAGTGACCGCTTAAGTCTGGGCTTCAGGAATGTTCCAGCTGTATGATGGCAGCTACTGAACAATTTCCTTGCCTTCCACTATGTTCATGTGTAAGCAATAAATATTGATCTCAATCAATTTCACACATCTCAGTCAATGTGCTTGTTGATCTGTCTTAAAAGACAAACATTGGTGCCAGTCAGAAGCCATTGTGCTGAAATAATTGGAAACTCCTTTTTAAACAGTTACCAACAGTTTTATACAACCTTCACAGAAATCAAAAACAAGTTATGAAAGGGAGGCAACTCTCAGAACAAAGGTAACGAAACGACATTCTCAAAAAAGAGCCTTTCTTAGCAGCCCCATTATACAGTTGTGCATATTTTATACATCCTGCCATTGTTTAATTCAAAGGAAATAACTGTTGTGTTTGAGTTTCCTTTGGTTAAGATTGACAATTCTGAATTGAGATAGTAAACAAATGAAGCCAACTAACTTTTAACAACATACCATCATTCAGATTGTGCTGTCAAAGGGTTCATCTTTGTATATAAGTCACAAAGGATTTTCACAATTTGATTTGTAAAATTAGAAAAACTAAATTTAAAGGCAAAGATTACTGTGACATTGTGTTTTTTCATTGGTGAATGAATTTTGGGATTATAACCAGAGAAAAGAGTGTGGTAAAATGGTCAAAGAAATGCAGCCACGCAGCTGTTTGAATTGGCCAAATTTGCAAGAAGCAAGACAAATTTGAAAAAATAAGAGAAAACACCTCGATTCATTAGTCTGGAACAAGTTAAACATGCCACCCATTAGAGTAACATGACAGATGGAGAGTTTATGGCTTTCAACAAACAATCCAGTCTTTGACCGTTCCCTTGGTGGCCAACCAATGGTAACAACCCCACAACACTGCAGGAACTCCGCCAAATCCTTCCTCACATATGAAAGGATTTTCTCCAGGACTTTTTTCCATGTTCGGTACTCAATGAGGTGAAGGTGCCAGGTCTGCATCAATGCACACGGTGGACACACTCGGTACCGACCATGTGAACATACTTGTGAACCCTTCTTGTGTGATGGCTCATTTGCTCATGCCAGCTGTGCTGTTCTTATGTACTTTTGATCATTCCCATCCCTTGAAATATTTGTTTTTGCGACAGTGAAAGTTTACACAATTTCTGTTAGTTGCTTGTGATTGCGTGTTACAGTAACTTTGGCCTTTGAGTATAAATGTTTATTTGAACATGATGTCAATCAGAGAAGTGGACAGCTAGTCATGCAGTTGGACCACACTCCGGCACAGCGGTGACTTAACATAACATCACTGCCACAGGCTAATTTGCATATCACGTGACCGGACTTTTCTCTTGTTTGTAATAAGAAGAGACTGGATTCCCGAAATCTTTTCGGCGCTCTCTTCATAATGTTTTACATTGTTACATATATATTCTTCCACAACTGCGACAGTTAGGTCTATGACAGTACATATTTAGATATCAAACTGGCTGCATCATTTGCTCTCAGTCGGCTTCGATGTAGACAACTTATGTAAACAAAGGATCGCTACGCAAATCAAAATATTGTTACAAGTTTTTGGATATTTTCTCAGTGAAACTAATTCATTCTATTAAAGAATTTTAGTTAGATGTGTAGACTCGTCAAAAATAAAAGAGTAAAAGAATTCTGTACATTATATTGAATGGACAGTGCAAGATGTGACGAATCGTCACATTTTTCTGGCCTGTGGCAGAGGTACTATGCTGGCTTGCCGCGTGGAACTCGGGGTAGGAGAGTGGCAGTCGGACCTGGTCACGGAAGAAAATGTTTCACCCCATGCTCTCATATGTATCCTGATACTGAGATTCAGATCCACACAGAAAACATGTTTTATAAGAATAACTGTTTGAGCTGAACCTGATGCAGATGATAGTGAAGTTTCTCTCAGACTCTATCATCTTTATTCAACTCTTGACTGTTGAACAATTGGGTTGAAGCTTTTCTATAACAACATTAGATCAGTATATTCCTGTGAAGACTTCTGTGGTTCGCTTGTCTTGTTGATCGACCTTATCTTAATGTAATCAAGATAGCTTACAAATGCACAGATACTAAAAATATTTAGTGTAAAATAAGACATGGATTCACAGTATGTTGAAATGTGTTTATTTTGAAAGGCAGTTGATGTTTTTTGTAACCACTTGGCTTCTTACAGTTAATCTGTTAAGAAGAACCATATATATGTAATTTAAAACAACACAAAACAAACAACAAATATATATAAATTTAAAACAACGAAAAAAGCTACAAAAACAAAGTGTTTCATTTGTAGCATCCTAGTATCAGAGTGTTGAATATATAAATGTGTCCATACAATTGCTTGATTTGTATGTAAAAAATATATAAAACTAACTAATATGCAAAATATAATCTCCATTATGTGTGAAGTAAGTTTGCTCCTTCACAGAGTATATTAGTATATCAGTATATATGAACTGAATGGAGTATTGTGAATGAGAACAAATTCAGTGCTGTTATCCCTTTGTGAGAATGCTAGGCTGATTGTGTCAAATCAGTCTGAGTGTAGTGTCTGTCAAACATCAGGCCCCGATTTCTAGAAACAAACTTAAGTTTTTACTCAAATTTCAAACTGAGTTTAAAAATTTCAAACGGCTGAATTTTTAACTCAACTGCATTTTTTAAATAAAAAAGAGCCCAAACAACTTAAGAAATCTATCCACCAAACTCAAATTGTCTACTAAGTTTGAGTTTAATATTGATTTCAGTTTATTCTGGGAAATGCATTTTCCTGCGTTTTCTCAAATTTGAGTAAAAACTCAGACTTAAGTCAAAACTCAGCCTTAAGTTTGTTTCGAGAAATCGGGGCCAGGCCCCGATTTCTCGAAACAAACTTAAGTTTTTACTCAAACTGAGTTTGACTATTTGAAACAGCTGAATTTTAACTCAGCTGCATTTTTAAAATGCAAAAAGCCCAAACAACTTCAGTATTCTATTCACCAAACTTAAATTATCTACTATGTTTGAATTAAATATCGATTTCAGCTCATTCTGGGAAATGCATTTTCTCAAATTTGAGTAAAAACTCTAACTTAAGTCAAAACTCAGACTTAAGTTTGTTTCGAGAAATCGGGGCCTGGATTGTGTTGTGTTCCCTTTATGGAACATCTGACATCCTACGCTGATAGTTTGGCTCTGCCGTGGGGCGCTGTGAAGTCTGGGCTTGGACCAACAGGAACAATGCCAAAGGGATTGATAGTCTTGTGGCTTTTCTGAAAACAAAATATATCAGATAGAAGTTTTTTCTACTTGTTGTTGTTATGGTTACAGTGACACCGTGTTAAGAATGTCAACTCGTAAATTGTATTGTGGTGGGTGCAATTATTTACTTCCATGGCATATTCAACCTTTACTATAAAGAACAATCACATACTATTCAATCAGACAATGAAAAAAAGTTTAAAGCAAGTTGTTCATACCCTTACATGTTACAACTTCCTATATGCAGGGTCCTTCCACTGATGTCAAGTGGTCGCCTAGATCACCCAATGATGTAGCAACACAGGGATGTTATAGTTTACAGAACACTTGTCATACCATTCACTAAAGCAGTTTTCGACCTGACTCTAACTTTACCCTACCGGTTACACGGTATATCTTATGGGTATACCTTACTGTTGTTTTCTCCAGATCATGTGGATATATCTTACAGGTGTGCTGTACAGGTAGAGGTATCCCATGGTTATACAGGTGTACTGCTATGAGTAAACTGTACCTATGTGCTGTACAGGTGTATTCTACAGGCATCTTATGGGTATATCTTAAAGGCGTACTGTGCAGGTAATCTATGGGAATACAGGTGTACTTACGTAGTAGTGCTTCATGATGTGCTCCATGTCAACAGTGGCTGCCACCCCAGGGAGCTGATACATGTCACGGGTGTATCCCCACAGGTTGGGGTAGTTCATAATCTGACGTCGGTTACACTGAAACACAGTCAACAGTTTTGTTTCACTTACAGGTGTACAGATCTGCACAAATGAGTTTTTTCCCCCCAATTCTTGCTTTTTATGTCAGTTACTGGTTACTAATTTCAGTTTCAGATTCAAAATCGTTTGACTTGTCAAAAAACACTTTCATTCCTGAAACTAGAAGTTTTTATGCGTATTATGAGATGAATTTTCATTTGTTTCAGTATTGCGTGTCTCTTAAGTAAATGAACAAACATTAAGTTGGTTTTGAACTTATTCATATTGACAGGTAAATCTTTACCTTGAAATGCGTGTGGTAGACATTGTCAAACCTGACAAGGGTTGTGAACAGTCTGATGTCTGCCTCCGTGACCTGACTCCCTGTCAAGTAGCGCTGTTTGCTGAGAATCTCTTCAGCCTGACACACAAAGTAAATCCATGTTAGAGAATCAGTCTTACGATCATCCATGTTAGAGAATCAGTCTTACGATCATACATGTTAGAGAATCAGTCTAACGATCATCCATGTTAGAGAATCAGTCTAACGATCATCGATGTTAGAGAATCAGGCTTAAGATCATCCATGTTAGAGAATCAGTCTAACGATCATCCATGTTAGAGAATCAGTCTAACGATCATCCATGTTAGAGAATCAGTCTTACAATCATCCATGTTAGAGAATCAGTCTTATGATCATCCATGTTAGAGAATCAGTCTTATGATCATCCATGTTAGAGAATCAGTCTTACGATCATCCATGTTAGAGAATCAGTCTTATCTTACAATCATCCATGTTAGAGAATCAGACGAATCAAGTCTTCTTACCATCCATGTTAGAGAATCAGTCTTACGATCATCCATGTTTGAGAATCAGTCTTAGAGAATCAGTCTATCCATGTTATCATCCATGTTAGAGAATCAATCTTACAATCATCCATGTTAGAGAATCAGGCTTAAGATCATCCATGTTAGAGAATCAGTCTAACGATCATCCATGTTAGAGAATCAGTCGAACGATCATCCATGTTAGAGAATCAGTCTTACGATCATCCATGTTAGAGAATCAATCTTAGAAATCATCCATGTTAGAGAATCAGGCTTAAGATCATCCATGTTAGAGAATCAGTCTTACGATCATCCATGTTAGAGAATCAGTCTTACAATCATCCATGTTAGAGAATCAGTCTTACGATCATCCATGTTTGAGAATCAGTCTTACGATCATCCATGTTAGAGAATCAATCTTACAATCATCCATGTTAGAGAATCAGGCTTAAGATCATCCATGTTAGAGAATCAGTCTTACGATCATCCATGTTTGAGAATCAGTCTTACGATCATCCATGTTAGAGAATCAGTCTTACGATCATCCATGTTTGAGAATCAGTCTTACGATCATCCATGTTAGAGAATCAATCTTACAATCATCCATGTTAGAGAATCAGTCTTACGATCATCCATGTTAGAGAATCAGTCTTACGATCATCCATGTTTGAGAATCAGTCTTACGATCATCCATGTTAGAGAATCAATCTTACAATCATCGATGTTAGAGAATCAGGCTTAAGATCATCCATGTTAGAGAATCAGTCTTACGATCATCCATGTTAGAGAATCAGTCTTACGATCATCCATGTTAGAGAATCAGTCTTACGATCATCGATGTTAGAGAATCAGTCTTACGATCATACATGTTAGAGAATCAGTCTTACGATCATCCATGTTTGAGAATCAGTCTTACGATCATCCATGTTAGAGAATCAATCTTACAATCATCCATGTTAGAGAATCAGTCTTACGATCATCCATGTTAGAGAATCAATCTTATGATCATCCATGTTAGAGAATCAGTCTTATGATCATCCATGTTAGAGAATCAGTCTTACGATCATCCATGTTAGAGAATCAGTCTTATGATCATCCATGTTAGAGAATCAGTCTTATCAGTCTTACATCATCCATGTTAGAGAATCAGTCTTATGATCATCCATGTTAGACAATCTGGGGCTCTTTCCACTATGTACTTGTGGGTTTATCTTACGTGGTCAAGTCCCTGGAACAGTCCTATGATGGCGCTGTCGTATGCCTCTTGGCTCTGGGCAAACCCACAGCGGTAGACGCCATTGTTGATCTGGCTGCAACATAGAATAGGTCAGAGGTCATAACAGTGAAATTGGTATCTGACCCACTTAGAAACTTGCAGCCATGTTTCTTTAGTACTCACCACTTCCGAATACTGACACCTGTAAGAATCATTTCGAAGCTCACACACATTTCATTTACATGACTGGTTTCAATGTAATTTCAAAAGGAGTGAGTGAGCGAAGTTTAGTTTTACCGCTTTAAGCAATATTCCAGAAATCATGGCAGGGAACACCAGAATGGGCTTCACACATTGTACCCATGTGTGGAATCGAACCCGGTCTTCAGCTTGACGAGCTTAATGCTTAACCACTAGGCTACCCCACTGCCCCAATTTCAGAAGGAAGGCTACCACTGACTTAGTAAACCTCCTGCCTGCTATACAAGCTCTAGTATTGTTTGCCTGGACACTGTCTTCCATTAACTGGTCAATACAAGATTCATTGTGGAATATACTTGGGTTTAGCCCATGGCCTGTACAGTTTGAAACATTGAACATGGCTTTTCTTGTCAGACATCATGCTTATCTCACTGAGTGGACCCAAGGTCAATACTTGGTGATTATCCTATAAGTACGACAGGTGGAAATGCCAACGTTTAACCCTGACACATTGTGAGCAAGAAAACCAACTTTAATATAGTATGTATTTTCTGACTGATTAAGTTTCCAGATTAGCTTGCAGGTTTCACTACAATGGAAAGTATATGAGACCTACACAACTGTGACTTCCATCTTATAACTCTCCTGTGATACAGGCAGACTGAATGTCTGTACATGTAATTAAACCTACGTATCAGTCATGGTGTACAGAGTGGGTGTGTTTAATACTGTTTTAAGAGGATCGGTTATATGACAGTGTGGCAGGTAACTTGCTGTTGAAGGAATACCTTAAGTGATACAGGTATTTATCACGTTGTTGAAACCCAGGTAACTTGCTGTTGAAGGAATACCTTAAGTGATACAGGTATTTATCATGTTGTTGAAACCCATGAGTAAAGACAGAGACCAAATAGTGAATTATCATATGGTCTCTGGTAAAGGATAATGGCTGACAAACAAAGTACAGTCAAGCACTGTTGAGTCGAACTCTGATAACTTGATATCTCGGTTGTCTCGATATAACATCTCGGTCCTGTCAAAATCCTTCATAATTTATCATTATTCAAGCTCTTTTAACTTGATACGGAGGTCTCGATATTTTGGATATCTCGATATAATTTCATGGTCCCAACAAGCAAAATTACCCTTTTAACTTGATATTTGCAAAGAAACTCGATATTTTCCTTCCTTTCATGGACAAGTATCAGTACCTCTGAATTGAGGTTGTTTCCACACGTTTACACATGGTGCGGCATGAATCAAAGGGATGCGATAAATTGTAAACTAATTAGGGCTAATTGAGTTGAAGGTGTCACTTGCTTGTTATTTAATAAGGATCAAGTAACAAGGAATTAATTAGGAAGTACTCACTGTTACGACTAAACACTACTGATAACGGATAATACATGTACAGTGGAAACCTGATAAGTAAAATTTCAAGGGACTCGCCAAAATTGTTTACTTATCAGGTATTTTACTTATCCAAACTTATAAAACCTGCAAATGACAACCATATGCATGTATATTTATACACATGTAACAATGAACAACTTATCAGGGCTGGCCTCCAGTTGTCAGTGTATTGTCAACTGCTTGACGCCAGCGAGCTGTAAGTAGGATGTTTGTTTGACTGGAGACTGACATGACTGCCCCTCATGTCGCATTATGTGGTGATTGCTAATTTAGTTATCCAGTCTCTTTTGTTAAGTAATTTACTTCCAGGGACCGTGAGAAGACGTTTAGTTAAGCGGTATTGTTTACTTATCCGAGTTTAGTTAACCGGACTCTAATAGTGATTATTAATGAAGAAATTTTCCGGGACTAAAGAAAAGTGTTTACTTATCAGGCTAGCTATTCTCGAAACTTCGTAAGTCCTACGAACTTCTTAAGCCCATTCTTAACACATTGGCTACGATCAAAGTTAAGAATTCTTAGGGCTACGAATGTTTCGAGAATAAGGGCCCAGGTCTGTTTAGTTACGCGGTCTTTACTTAGGCGGTTTCCACTGTAGTTTTGAATCAAAACATACTGAGAATCCAATGAGGGTTTTGTGCAACTGTAACATGACCTGTATTGTGTGTGATCGCGATCCCTGTGAGTAAAAAGGTATATACAAATAAATATACATGAAAGCTACTTTCTACTTTTTGTTTTCTTTCAGTGATATGTGATGATATGCCCTGGTCGGATGTCTCAAAGTTCGAATAATTCGATATTTTTTCTTGGTCCCATGAATATCGAGACAATGGAGCTCGAATGTATCATTATCCGGGAGATTCTGGGAATCGTCCCACGGTCACTGGATCCTTGATTTATACAGTGCTTCTCTTCACAGCTCGTGTAGTCACTGTCGATTAACAAACTTCGGATAGTAAACAATACCGCTTAATATCTTCTCCGGTCTGAAATACTTAACAAGACAGACGTGCTGGTCACCGCATATGCGACATGGTGCAGTCATCGATCTCCAGTCGACAAACATCTACCCACAGCTTTCCGGCTGGCGTCGAAAACAGTTGACAATAAGTTGTTCGTTGTTACGTATTAACGCAAATATACGTGCGCTATGATTGTCATTGCAGGTTTTCACTGAAGTTTGAATGAAAATGAAGTAGTCAATTTTACTTATCGAATTTCCGCTGTACGCTCTTATCGTTATCGTGGTGTTTAATTAACGGTACTTCTAATTCGCTTCGTTACCCGATCGCTTATTAAATAAACGAAGCAGAAGTGAGCGCAGCTTCAACTCAATTAACCCGGTCAGTTTACGGTTTATCTCCCTTTCGATTCATGCGCTTGCGCAATATTTAAGCGATGTGAGCTTCGAAGACGATACTTGTCCGTAAGGAGAAGGAAAATATCGGACTGCAATGTAGTAAAGGGTAATTTTAACTGTTGGACCGTGAAAACCATAATAGAATTAATCAATAAACATATCGAGACCAAAGAGCGAATAATGATTTTGACGGGGCGGATATATAGGACAACGAATGTATCGGGGACCGAACTCGGCAATTGCTTGACTTTGTACTTTGTTCGTCGTATACTTTGCCGAGACATATGACGAATCCCCGATGCTGTCTTTGGCATGACAAATGCATCGCTAATTCGACTTCGCTTCGGCTGGCTGAAATTACTGGCTTTAATAATGTTCGCTTCGGCAACGAAGTTACTAACCTCGTCTCAAACGGTGATGGCTACGCCCATACCACCATGATAACGGCGGGTTTAATTGTACGGGCATTCAGTCTGTATCACGGAAGTGGAGTCACGGTTATTGACGGGTCTCATATACGTTAATGATGAACGAAAGCTGTCGAAGGCAATCGGTGGCTT
>NW_025765817.1:0-105139 GCF_003918875.1 Haliotis rubra | reverse complement strand
GTGAAACAGATCTAGCATGGTACTGAATAATGCTGTGGATCTTTAGCACTCTAGTGCTACAGTCTACAACAGTATTACCATGTACCAACGGTCATATTCCCCTGGTGGTTTACTCTTAAAAAAGCCGACCGCGGAGTTCCGCCCTCATTAGAATAGAGGTAATAACCACATAGGACAGTGCACATTTTAAACCATACCCCTGTGCATTCCATCAAGTTAAACGGTGTATGTACGAATTTATTTCAGTCGATCAACATTGAGTCTCGAAGAGCGTTAATAGAGAATCGTCGGAGATATATAGGATATTTTTACTTCGTGGCATATAACAGTTTTGACTCGTGAAGTGACCTGTCAATCAATATATTTGATTAATTTTGTCAGGAAATGAGATAAGATAGTCATGTTATTTTCAAGAAGAAATTATTTTTTAGGTTTCTGCATGGGGTTTTCCAAGGCATCTGACATTCAGCACTGGAAATGTTTGTTACTGTATTGACTTTATCATCAACATTGCACATAGATTGTTAATGGGTCTTTGTCACATCTACTGGTTTGTTCACGTTGATTCAAATCACTACAATAACTGTGTCACATTTTGTTATAGTTACTCTACCTCTCTCTAATAGATTCCGGTAGATTGCCACAGGTGTTTCATTACTCTTCTTCAGTGTGAGAAGGTGACATATGGTCGAGAGTCTGTTCGTTGTGGCATAATGAGGTGCATTGTTACATGCGCTTCATGCATGTGGCTAGCACAAGTTTTTGTTGTACATGTTTTGTGGAGTGCAAGTTTTTTGAACTTGGCACACTAAGATTTTGACATTCCAGATATGTTAGGGTATGAGACCCTCACCTAAAACAAATACATGGCTGTCCCAACAGCAAGAATATATTCTAAAACATTTTGAATGTTTTGGGGTACAAAGTCACCCTTGCCGTTAACTGTATTTGAATATGCAAGCTAGAAAAGCAAAACTTTCCAGTTCATAGGCTACTGAAATCGTTTTCAACGCTTCATTTCCATATCGTCAAAGTATCTTTGACTCATAATGCCTATTTTATTATATGGTTCAGATATTTGGGGATATACTTTTACCATACCGTTGATAGAAACGATACAAAGTGACTTTTTAAAGAGGTGTTTCAAGGCGTACTTCTAGTAATGCCATCTTAGGAGATGTAGGTGTAAAGATTATTTATGTGTACATTACTACAGTCGTTGTATTAGCTATTGGTGAAGATTACTTCATATGGACAGGTCGAGGATATCCAAGGGCCTGGTATGAAATGTTGAAACAGTTCAATGAAGAAGGTAAACTTTGTTGGCTTTCACATATTCGTAAGTTACTCTTTGGAAACTGGTTTTGTTTATGTCTGGAATAGCCAACAATGTGGTAATGTCAAGATTTTCCTATGTTTACACAGAGATGTAAAGATATTGAGTATCAAAATTGGCATTCCAAGATTCCATCATCCATTTTGAAGAATTATAGTAATTTTAAAACTCATTTGGGAGTTAGAAGTATATGTTAGAGTTGTTCCAGTCAAAGGATCTCTTAAAGTATACTGTAAATTTCGTTGTGCATCACATAAATTTAATGTTCAGTTACTACGTTTTAAACGTTTGAAAGACAATAACCAAGTGTTATGCTCAAAAGTGTAATTTAGGATCTGTTGAAGATGAATTTCATTTCCTTCTGTTATGTTATTATAAGACATGTGGAGAAGTGTTCATACCACCGTGTTATTATAACAATCCATCCCATGACAAATTTGTCTCACTAATGTCAACAACAAATTCTGTTCTTATAAAGAGGATATCACTGTTCCTGAAAAGACATTTACCATGTTAAGTAGTCTTGCATTGTATACCAATATATATTGCGCACTGTATGAGTTGTAAGAAGTATATGTTAGAGTTGTTCCAGTCAAAGGATCTCTTAAGAGTATACTTTAAATTTCGTTGTGCATCGCATACATTAAATGTTCAGTTACTACGTCGTATTGCTTGAAAGACCATAACCAACTGTTATGGTCGAAGTTATGTCTGTAGCATTTGTTTAAGATGAATTTCTTTTCATTCTGTCATGTCCTCATTATAAGACATGTATATACCACCATATTATTATAACAATCCATCCCATGACAAATTTGTCTCAATGTCAACAACAATTCTGTTCCTATAAAAATGATATCACTGTTCCTCAAAGAGAAATGTATCATGTTAAATAGTCTTTTGTATATCAATATCTCTTGTGCACTGTGTGATGTTTTTGTATCTTAGCACTATGAGTCTTGAGGCCTCAAATGGAAAATAAACTTGTATTTGAATATGAAAACAAATGTTATCCACTGTCCAGGATAAAAGTTCATAAAATGAAATCATAAAATGTAAGGTGCTAAGCGGTCGGCCAATTACACATCAGTAACAGTAGATAATATAAGAAAACAACAAACAAAAATAAAAACAATAACAACAAAGACAAAAGAACACAAAAACATCCCCCCAAAAAACAACGGAATAAAATACACCGATTACAAGGCTTTCATTAGATCCAATTATCTTCATACAGTTTGGGTGTGACTATTTAGGATGTAATCATATCGTTCTTTCACCAAATTTCCAGTGAAAATACCCAACGGCGTCACTCCACGTGATGATGTCTCAACCCACAATTTTCGGGCTATGTTTTGGGCGTTGGTAGATAGGTTTCACCAGTGTATGGGACGGGCTAGATTTCCGACGGGCAGTCTAAATTTACAACTAGCCAGTCCGATGGTCTGGTTAATAAATTAGATGTTTCATACAAATTCCTTTCACAATATCCTGGTGTCTGGTCTGGTTAAATCCATATCGGGATGGTAACATTTTGAAGTTACCAGCCCTGATGTCTAACTGGTTTCTAGGGATTATTTCATACACTGGTTTCACGGTATCTTTAGTCCAAATTTTCACACAGTTCGGAAAGGACAGACAAAATGTTCATCAGAAAAGAAAACATTATTCCAATCTTGATTTTCGTGATCCCTACACCAGTTTAAACGTCTTTCTTTTTGTGCATCTTTCATCAATGGTGAGGGAATTCGGCGCTTTTTCACAAAGTTAAGTCTTTGCAATTCTTGTCTAAGGGTTTCATTACACAGCTGAGGACGACCTCTATTAATCATCACATTTCTGATATTTTCTTTTGCATTAGTCACACCCCTCTAACATTTAGAACCAGCTTTCTTTTTCTTCTGCTAACAAATCTACCATGTCAACAAAGAAAGCCATCCAGGGGAGACAACTCTTGATGTAGTAAGATTAATTCTTAAGCCTAAAGGCGTTGCCACCATATATGAGTACCTTACTACATAATGTAACTCCTACTTTAAAATTCTATTATCAGAATAAGGAAAGACAGAGAATCACGGTCAAGCACGTCCTGCTTGACTGTGTTGATTTTTACATCACAAGGGATACGTATTTAAATGTCAGAAAATTGAAGGACCTTATTAGTAATACGAATTATCTTTTAATTATTGATTTTTTTAAAGGAAATAGAACTAATTGACAAATTTTGATTCTTATGTATTGTAGATAGATATATTTTTTAATATTTGGAATTTCAAATTAGTAACTGTTAGTGGCTGTATCCTCAAAAGGGGTTAAAAGTATAGTAAAGTTATTGTCCTCTTGAGAGGGTACGTAAGTCCCAATACTTTCAAAGTACATTTAAACTTACCAGGTTTTTAAACACCCAGCATTTTAGTGATTTTAAGTTATGGCTGAACTGTCCTACATTCGCCAGTTGCTGAAGGGATGGTGTTCATGTAGGTAGCAAAGGCACTGTTACTCCCCATGGTCCCTAGTTTTTAGAGCGACCTTCAAATGTTTGGCGACCTATAGCCTGTTTTTATATTGAATTATTATACATGTAGTTTTAGATTTACATGGTAGTTTAACACACTATCTGTGATACTCTAGGTATTCTACAGTCCTTCGACTGGTTGTTTAACAATTTGCATTATTGTAATATGCAAAACTTTCTCGTCACTATATGGCTGAAATATTGGCGAGGTGACATTAATATTTTAAATCAATCACTCACTCATTGTATCACACCACGGATGACCGTCTGTCATCATCTCTGACAATGAGACGTCATGCGTTGGAGCTGAAAGGGAACTGCGAGAATTGTTCCAGGAAGAACGCAGACAATTGTAGGAATTCGAGCGCTGCATACTGTTAAGGCACAACACCACTGAGTCCCCATCACGGCGGCATCATCGAGAGAAAGGATTAAGCAGGCAAAGCAAGCAATAAGAGTGGCTATAGAGACCAAACACTCTCATGGAATGAGATGTAACCTGTATTCTCTGAAGTTGAGAGTTTTCTGAACTTAAGACCATTAGGATATCATTCAAAGACCCACAACCATTGACACAACCACCATTTATGCTGGAACGAGCCTGGCAGAGGTGCCTCGAGGCCCATTCTCTGAGTCGTTCAGCCTGTGCAAGAGGTTAGACATCATTATCAAGCATTGATAACCCAATTATGGAAGACATTCTTTAAGGAATATCTGCCAACATTGATGAAGAGAAATATGTGGAAGACTGAGAACAGACAGATGAGAGTGAGTGACACTGCCACTGTCTATCAGAGTACGCGAGGGAAGTGGCCTTTAGCTCGTCGTCAAAATGTATCCAGGCACCAGAGTTGTACAAACGTCAAACTGAGAATCAGTTTGGACAATATAAGCGTTCCTGCAAAAGTGTTGCCTGATCATGGAGAGTGTAGCTGAAAAAGTCGGTGACATTAAGCGTTAAGCACAAAGCCCTAATGATCCATTCTGATGTCATCCCGGAGGTTGATTTGAATCGAATGACATTTTTCCACAAAGGCTGATTTTTTCCTACTATTAATACTCAGAGCCCAGTTTGCGCTGCGCACACCATTAAGTTTGCTAATGCATGACGTAAAAGCGTGCAATTCCAGTTATCGACAGCCAGAGTTTTTCACGGGAAGAGTTTCAAATGCTAGGAGTTGGGAGGTTAACGTTTGTTTCATTGTTCAATTACATATCATCTTTACATTTTATGTCTAAATTCACATGCTAATCTTTGTAAAGAGTAATATTTTCAATATTTTCAAAGTGTCTCTGGAGAGTTCATGCTTGGGCGAGTCTATTATTATTTAGGGTAGCGCTATTGTTTTACGTGATGTCATGAAGTATTTTAGGATTTCGTTTCTTAAAATAGGTTTAAGTTAGTTATATTTTGCTGTTCTAGAGTATGTGTCAGATCTAAATTTGTATTTGCACAGATACTTTTATATCGTTTTCAAATGAGATAATTTTCATCCCTTTGAGTAAAGTGGACGAGTCCATGGGTTTCAAGCCGTGCTATCTTTCCAAGTAAATGTATTTATCTTCATTCAGGGATTATTTGTGTAATCATTTATTATATTTTGCGCTTTGGGCATTCTTTGAAGAGTGAAGACGTTTTATGAAACTGTCAGGTCTTTGTGGGATATACTACTAGCTTTTCACTCACTTTGTGTGTTGTATCAGTAAGCATTAGGGCACTCAAGAGTTACTTCCCATTCAAGGTAAGAATATAGTTTGTTTGTGTATTGATTTATGACAGATTTATGTCAGTCTGCTTTCTGTTTATTTATTATTATTTTTGTATTTCACAGAACTCCGAAACGTGTTGGAAGAACTCCCGGCCTAGTTGTTCTAAACCCAATTCAAACCAACCCCACATTATGAACACACACACGTGCCCTCTGTGGCCAACAATTGGGGCTGGTATACACACAACAATTTTGTTTCGTGCAGACAAAATGACTATTTTGACTCAAGTAATCATGACATGTGTTTGTTGTTTAACGCTTCACTCAATGTATAACGGATTGTATGGTCAAGACCTCCATGGACAATTGTCTCCTACAGAATCTGGTTCTTTTTGCATAACGATTCGGAGATTCTGACTGATTTACTTTACTGCGAAGTACAGAAAAAGTTCAAACTAAGATAATAGAATAACAATTTTTTTTCATTGTCATAGAGTAGTATATACAATGGGGGTTCTGGATCACTTTCAACAAAAGCCTCTGCAAAGCCTTATTTCACAGATAAGGCCTTGGTCGGACCCTTAGCTCTTGCTACTATTACCCCTACTATGAAAAAGTTTGGGGATGCGAACTGCACCTCACAATCGCGCTACCGGGGGTATGGGTGAAGTAACGGGTCTATCCTGGGATTACACCATCCAATACTGGGCTGCGTCTAACGTGCCGCTATGACACTATGTCACGTTGACCTCGATGAAACAGTTTAATGTGAATCGCCTAGGATCTCTTTGTAATAAAGGCTTGCCGGGCTTTTTGTACTCCCTGTTCTATTTACTTTTTTTCTCATCCTCACTGATAGCAGACTTACGAGACTTGGATCGAATATCTTGTTTCATTTTGTTATATTTTGTGAGTTCAGAGAGGATTGAACTAAACTCCTCCTCTGAGATCTTACTGTCAGTGAGTGCCGTGGAAATACGCTCACTTACTGTGTTCAGCTTTGCTTCGGCCATAACCCTGATCTCGTCGTGTTTCAATGCCTTACGATGCAGTCTGCGTGATGCCAACTTAAGCGCCAACCCTAACACCCCTACCACCCCAGCTGTTATTTCAATACCTAGCACTACGGGGGTAGCCACGATGGTAGCTAACAACCCAACACCTGTAGCCCCCAGTCCCATGCTGGTTGCCATAAGGGCAGTGTCAGCCCCGTCCCCGATATTGAAAGCTCTATGGTACTTTTTACATAGTGCTTTCCGCGTGTCGCGGTCTTGTTCTAGTTGGCGTTTTACATCACATAACTGCCTCAAGGGGAACCCGTCTACGGTTTCCAGGGTCTTCGCTACTTCCTCTACGACTGGCTCCTATATATATTACAAAAGATATTTTAATTGGGTTTCATTTAACCTGCGGTTAATGTACTTAAAGCTGAAAATACTTAGATTAGCGTGCACGTAAAAAAACGGGGTCTTAGTCCATTAAAGAGTCTAACCCCATCAAGGCTTGCTAAAGGTCTGTTTCCCGATACCTTAGTAACACGGCAACGTTTGTTCTTACACCTGGCTTCCCAAGTTATGATCATATCATCCATAATGTAAATAGGCTGCCCAGGTGGGGGATCTCCGAGAAAGACGTCTATGATGAATGTGTAGTCTCCCACGAGAGGTAGAAGATGATCTTGGTAAATGCGTAATTTGATCTCTATCTTCACCTTCCCTATGGAAGTTAATATGTTACCTGTGGAGTCAACTGATATTAAGCTGATATCTACACTAGACTCCGGAATGAACGATCCTATAATTATGCCGTTGTTCTAAATCTCGGAGATCTTGATATCATTTCCTTTAAAGGAGATATAAGGTGTGGTGAGGGTCATGTTGATTAACCATTCAGGCTCTTTAAAATCTGATAACGGCACCCGCCTATACACATTGTCTTTGAAGTGTAGGATGTACAAGGTGTCTTCCTCACCAGGCTGATCGAATCCCTCCGTGTCCCCTAGGTCGTTAAGTGTAGTGTTGGGGCGCTGACTGGTCATTACTATAATACTACTACGATATAGTTTCCAACTGGTTTTCTGATAATAGTTCAGGGGTGAACTTCACCCCCATGAAGTGTATGTTGTCGGGTAGGAAGATCTTGGTTAGTGATATCGTGTTTTCCACGATCACGGTGACCCCCTGCAGACTGGTGTTGGAGCCGACACCCACCCGTACGTAAACTGTGCAAACGTGATACTGGTGTCGTTTCACCCACCCGAGTTTGATCCCCTTCACGATCTCGACATCATTCCCCGATGGTTCCCCTAGGTAGGCTTTGATGATCAATGTTGAGTTTGCCGGGAGACTCTCCAGTATCCTGACCACGCCTTCGAATTCAGACACCAACTGCAATGTCACGTTTTGCATGTTCGGTTTACTCAATAGCATATGGGCTGCCATACTGGCGACTGGGCTGATGGCTACGCTACGTCTCTGAGTCGGGGCGTAGGCTCACGACGAGCAGGGTTCGTTGTTCCACGACATTGTTTAGGTGGTTGTCTTTGTTATCCGTGAACACGTAGGGGGAGCCGTGCCTAATATTGAGAAACCAGTCGTGTTTATCGGGTAACAACACCCACTTGTCATCTTCGGTGAAGACGAGTGTATATGGCTTGTTTCGGGCGACGGTAGTGCTCTCAACATCGTCTAAGTCGAACAGTTTGCCACCGAACGATGGGTATATTATCCATTTATCATCCCCTGTGGTGACTAGGGTGTACCGAGTGTTGACTGTCGCTCTTGTGGTATCTACTATATCACCTAGGGCTCCACCGGAGGGGACTTCAACGCGTTTGTAAATGCTGTTTTTCAGTTGCAAGGCGTACAATTTACCATCTACTCCGGGGCGTCGAATCTGGCTGCGTGTGTCCCCAAGGTCGGAGATCCCCACATTGATACATTTTTTCACCCCGGGCCCTTGTGTGCTGGTCATTTTATGTGAAGCGTTAAGCTGAGGTATCCTATATTCACGGGATTATGATTTATATCTAACACCGACATTATCAGCTCAGGTATGTTGCCCTGAGTCAACCTCTTATACTGCCGCGGGGAAAACGACTCGGTTCTACCGTCGTTGTATTTCTCTGTTTTAACCGGCACTGCTCTCAGTATAGTGGAAGGGTGACCCCCTTGAATGTTGTACGTTGTGCTCACCTGGCCGAGATGAATGTACAACTCTCGGTACGGTACCAGGTCGGGTAACTTCATGCCTGTGATGGTAGTTGTTGGTTTTATCTCGTCCGGCGGCATACCAAGTGTCCTCGCCAATGGCCGGCCGAGCCTCAAGGAGTTTCTTCCGTTGTTGATTAACACCACTGTGCCGTTTGAGTCGTTCATCTTGAGTTCGGCTCCCAGGGGTTTGAAGACCTTGTCGCTTAGCGAGCACACGCTGTAGTAGCCGTCAGTTATCTGGCTGTGAGCTCCACTAACGAACAGCTTATTGTTGCTGGCGTTGATGTTAGTCCATTATGGTAGGTAGGTGATATCGCAGAGTGCGCGACTTCGAGTTGACAGGGCGGTATTATCGATCGAGCGTGCGTCCAACTGAACGGCCTCACCGCTCGTTATTCCTGGAAGTGTTATGTACATGTTAGAGTATATATGCTCATTATATAATAGTTTTAAAATGTATTCCCCTGGAGTCTTTTACCCTAAACTGGACGTAGATTTCTCGCCCATGAAGATCGCGGTCGTTAATGGGATGTATTTCAACGCCCAGTTCATAGATGTGTTCAGCCTGTATAAATTTTCGGTGACTAACGCTAAGGTAGTTCATGCTTGGTTCAACAACCCGATGCAGTTCTGGCAGAATCAACTCAACTTAGCGTGTAGTGCTTACAGCGGGGTGTGGTGTGACATTGACCGACACTTTCGGCGTGGACCGCTGGAGTCAGTCTGTGTTCACGTTCCACGATGTACTACCAGGTCAGGCATATCCTTAAAGAGATCAGCTCGGTCCCACAGGACAACGATGGAACGCAGTAAACAACAAAATACGATAGGCGGGCCTACGAACGTATTTGCAACGAATTCGAACTAAACCCGAAGACGGATTGGCGTTTGCCGGGGCCGAACCACGGGTTGGGTATCCCCATCGTTAACAACATGCCCCTCATGGAAGCCAGCAAGAAGTTGAAAGAATGGGGTGGTGAAACGTATGCGAATGCTTACGTCACAACGAACGAGTGGAACGATGATCTCATGGCTTTCGACAACAGCAAGGATTACCGAGTCTGGAGGTTCGAGCAGGGGGCAACGGATGACTGGAAAAAGTTCATGTTGGACACGTCGAAAGGGTTTACTCGTGCCGGCACTGAACGCTTAAACGACTCGATTCGAACGTACGTGTGGGCGCTGTTGGGTGCGCAGACGCAAACGCGTTCCAATATCCTAGGCAAGGGGACTGCTTACGACGCTCAGAAACAGTTCGTTGTTAACGTTGAGGATGCTATCAATGCTCCAGTTGATCTCCCGAGTGCCATCAAACGCTACCAAGACGTGTTGGAATATGCCAGGTCGAAAGTCGACTACGTGTTTGACGTGGGGTTGTACATGGCTCCGAGTGATATGCAACTGAGGGTAAAAAAAGTGGTGGGCTACAACAACAAAATAGTTGTAGCCACGGCGGACCAAAACTTGGGCGTCAACCCTGATGTCAACGCTCCCCGTCCCACCACCCACGACCGGGTGAAACGGGTATAGTGGCGGCACACCCCGGAGCCTAGGGGTCAACCAACACACCCTGTGGGGGTGACCCCACAGCCTGAACACGTTCAGGCGTCCAATCAGCAGCACATCGATCGTAAAACAGCTATGGTGGTTGGTGGGGTAGCTTTGGGCCTTATTTGGTTAAAAATTCCTTAGCCGCTACGTACACCAGACCCGCCACTGCGACGATGGCTGCCCACAGGTTTTGACTAAGCCACGTGGCAGTTTTAGCCAAAGCACCCAGCAACCACGAGACGATGCTACCCAGGATGCCGGGTAGGGCTTCGGCGGCCTTACCAGCCAGTTTAGCCAGGGCCTCCCCGAGTTTTTTTATCCAGTCTTTAACACCACCTCTGGGTGTTGGTGTGGGGGTACCCCCACCGCCGCCGGCAGGTGTTAATGACACCACCAGGGTTGATATGATGAAGCCCAATGCAGTCAGAATGCTGGCGATGGTGATGCCTTGCTCCCGGAACAGTATCCGAATCCTATCAGCTAGGCGTGGTGTCTTCATTTAGGACTCGATCGATGGTTTCCCGCATTACCGACTGATCTGGGATCGGGAGGGCTTCCAGTTAGAGGCGGATTCCAACCGAGTCCGTCTCGTCTTCAAGTTTTTATTCTCTCCTCGATCGCCCGTGTCATATCATCATCCGCCTCGGTGAGTTTTATTTTTACGCGTTTATGTGCTCATCGATTTCGTTAAGTTTCCCCATGTTGTTCACGAGTTCTCCGCATACATGTTTCAAGGCTTCGGTCTGTGGGCCTCGCAGTTCCCTCAGGGGAAATTCGAGACCCGAAGGGGTTGTCATGAGTACGTGGTCAATATTTTCTCGATACTGTCCGACGTTTCTTTAGCACGTTGGGGTATATCACCTTCATCACCTTTGGGTCTGGCTGCTTGCAGATCTTGGACGACCTTCGGGGGAAGCTTTGACCGTGCGCCGTAATCTATGAAGCCTAGTTCATCACGGATCAGCTGACCCCCACCAGGGCGACTGGTGAGTGTTGACAAAGCATACGGCTTCCCGTCTTTTTTTATGATATCGACCCCCGGGTGAGCCTTCAATCGCAGCGTGCCCTTCTTATCGACGGTAAACTTGGCATAGTCCCTTCCCAACGGCTTCATGTTGTCTCTATTTTCAACTGCGTTGTAATAATCATCGACAGCCGGCTGTAAGGGGTTAGTGAATGAGGTCTCCTGCTCGTCGAATGCCTGGGCACTATCATCCCACATATCATCCATAGGTATGTACTCAGCCATTATTTAGTATTAAAACTTATATATTTCATTTATATAACAATGTACGGTAGAAAACTAGATCCTTTCAGAAGATCAAGAGAGCCTCTAGGCGTCAGAGCCGTGCGCCAGTCGGTGACCATCACCAACAATCCAAGCAAGATAGACCAGAATCAAACGCTGCTGGTTAGATTCCCAAACCTTGGCGAGAATGACCTCATTGTACCAGGCACGGTTCGACTGGCGTTCAACCTCACGTTGACTCTCCACCAGCGACAAACGCCAGCTAGTCGCGGAGCGTAGGCCGAGCCATCATCAAGAAAACCACCATCAAGATCAGCGGTAGCCAGGTGCTGAGCATCGACGACAGCGACGTGTTTCACTGCTACGGGGACCTCTGGAAAAGCGAGGGAAACGCGGCGTCAATGATGTGTACCAGGGTATCAGCAAATCGACCGGTTGCGCATTGGGTATAGCTTCCGCATAAAGACCAGCTAGACAAGCTATCGAGCGGTGAAAAGGCCATCGCTCAAAATGCGGGGAACCGGTTCTGCGTGCCTCTCGACTTCGAGTTGCTCACGGAACCGCGCTGTTTTACCAGGCGCGCTGGGGATAGGCTTGAATCTGAGCTCACGTTTAACGACTACAGCAAAGTAGTGCGTGCGCGCCCGAACGGTGATGAGGCCAGTTACATACATAGATAACATCTCTCTGGAGTTCGACATGGTCACTAGCCCGGAGCTGGCCAGGCATGTTCGAAGCCAGTACTCTGGGAAGATGGCCATCCTGTACGATCGCGATACTGAGGCATAGATCAGTCGTCGCGAGATAAGAAGCGACACTGTGTGGAATATCAACCTGAACGTGCGGCGAGCGATCGATGAAAGGCATCCTGGTCGTTCCAGTGGAGGATTACGAGCCGTTCGAGGGACAGCGAGAAGTTTTCAACCCGAGATTGAAAAGGTGGAAGTGACCATAGAGGGCGTGCCCAACCAGCTGTTCAGTCATGGTATGAGGCCATACCAGCAGTGGGATGAGATAAAAAGCTACCGAGCAAACAACATTACATAACCAAGGACCTGGACCTATCCTCCGTGCAGATCGGTGAATACCTGACCACCAAATGTACTCTATGGTTGGACATGCGATCCACGGATGGCGATAAACTGCGCGTAGCGGGGCGCAGCATAGATAACGGCAGCCGAAGGATAACAATCCAGATTACCAAGAAGGCTCAACCCGCTGGCAAGTTGAAATTATATCTGTACGTTATTATGGACGCGCAACTTAATATAGATAATGGGAGATTCGTGCAAGCCATCTACTAGGCCACTGCCTGCCAGCAAGCTATTGCTTGCTGATTTACCCCGAGACCCACACTGCGCCATAGTGTGCGGGCAGACTGGCTGTGGGAAGACCGTTTTCGTGCTTGATATGTTGGAGGGTTACTTCAAGGATGTGTTTGATAACATCGTTATCATGTGCCCTACTCTGAGTATGAATAAAACGTACACGGAAAGACCTTGGGTCATGACGGACCCGGACGTACACAAAGTCGACCCGGGAACACGCCTGCAGGACTGGTTGAAAGCTCTTCACGAGAAATTTAAAGGGGAGTCAACACTGTTCATACTAGACGACTGCAGCCCTAATCGCGAGATAACAAAAAAGAGAGACATGCTATCGTACCTGGCCTTCTCTGGCCGGCACGCAAATCACAGCGTCTGGGTGCTAACGCAGAAGTTCAACTCGGTGTTGAAAGACCTAAGGGAGCAGACGCGATGGGTGGCCTTATTTCACTGCAAGGACAGGGATTCATTCGAGGAGTGTTTGAGAGAGAACGATGTGATGAGCAAACATGATAGGGAACGTGTGAAGAAACAGCTCGCTGAAACTAAACATGCTAAGCTCGTGCTCAAGACCGACCAACCCGTGGCCTATAGGGTGTTTTAGCTTAGCAATGCTCAGCAATGCTTAGCAAATGCTTAGCAATGCTTAGCAATGCTTAGCAATGCTTAGTATAAATACTTAGCATTTAGTTATAGCTATGGTATTTGAAGTGTTCGTCGTGTGCAACTTAACCTTCATTTCTCTGTGTTTTGCCTGCATCGGGTATTATATAGTTAAAACTAAATCTTACTTGTTACATTATAAGATGGAGTGTGATGAACTGTTCGAACAATTGTTGGTACCCCAATCACCACAGGTGGACGATGATAAGCGAGAGAAACTGGTGGCGTTGGCTGTTGGCGGCAAAGCCAAACATTACTTTGGGGAGTACACTCCAGATAAAATTCATAAAATGTCAGCCGAAGAAATCGATAAGCTGTACGCTAGATACGAGTCCCGTCTCGGAGCAGAGATGACAAAGACAATAGGATCGGCTATGACCCAGATATACACTGGTATTGCGTCGTACTTCCTTCCCATTCCCCAGGAACGCTGACTTTACCTGTGGGAAGACCTCGAGAAAGACCCTTTTATTGAACACGCCTTGAGCTCTATTAGCTGTGAGCTGTATCACAAATACGGTATGTTGTTAGCCCCGGTGACGGCGGCGATTATCACAGCAAAGCATTGTCAATTTGAGAGGAAAAATAATAATAATAGTATAAAGGATGGATGCTGCACAGGAGACCCCACAACTGGAGGAGACCCCACCCCAACAACTGGAGGTGAACTCTCCCGAGGAGACCCCTCCCACAGTAACCAGGCAGAAGAATCCTAAGAGAGTAGCTGCTGGTAAAAAACGGTGGTGTAACCAACATAAAATTATCAGGGTGACTCACCCGGAGCGCCTCTTGTTAGTTGTATGCGCAACTGCTGCCGTGGCTATCTCGTGGTTATACACACGACCCAGGAATCCCAAGGATTCCGGGGAGGGAGACCCTCACAGGGATTCCGGGGAGCCCCCACAATTAGAGGTCGACCCGCATATCATGTTATAATTTAATATTTTTATATCATATACATAATGTCTGAGGGGAAAACGTTCGTCAACGACGCATACCACGCCACCGTGGTCGCCAGTCTAGCCGTAGGGTACGCTCGGTTGACCAAAATGGTGCTTAAACAACCAACTATCAAGCTAGATTTCAACCTACAGGATATGGGTATGCTCATAATGAACCTTGGTATGGCGATGGCTACAAAAGACATCCTAGTAAAATAAGGGATACTACCTGAAAATATTATGAAGTAAATATAGGATGGCCACGATTGCTATGATGATCGGTGGGGCGTTAGTAAATGCCCTAGCATTTTCCGGGAGTAATTTCCTCTTCTCGAAACTACGAGAGTCACACGCGGCTGAAATACAGGAAGAAAGGAAGCGGGCACGATCTCGCTATTGAGAAATTACAGGCCGCACAATCCGAGTACGCTAAAAAACGCCTCCAGAGGATCGATTACATTAACGAACAACTCAGGCGTGAAAACCATGCCGTTCAAACATTCCACGATGTTGACGACGCAGCAAAAGAATACTACTTATTAACTGGTAAACAGTTGCAACCACTCAATAAACCCACACTCACTCAGTACTACACACCATCCAAGGGGCAAATGGACCGTGAACTGGGCTTCATAGCGCTGGGTATGCGGCGACTGCGTTGGTTGCAAAACAATTAGACTAAATACCCATATAAGTATGCTAAACATGAGACCTGCTCCATACTGATGCGAATATATACTTATGGGGAAGACCGAGACCTGTGGTAGGAAATGCAGGACTCAGGGGTACTGTTGGTTCCACATGGGAAGCCCTAACTACGTGTTGTTATTGTGTGGCATAGGGGTTAAAGGGCACTACTGCTTATGTAAAGCTCACGGGGCGAACGTAGTCAGACATCACCTCATCTACGAGAATAAAAAGGCCTACATAAAAGAACGTAGGCGACTTCTCAAGATAGCAGTGTAGTGGCTCAGTTAGAGATTATACACACCTACGTATAGCTATGTTTGTGGAAATTGAGCCCAGGGAAGGTTGCCTGAGAAGCTGGCAGATGGATGTGGGGAAAAGTATAGATATCAGTGTCCTCAAACCCATGATTGTTAGTGAACTATATACGGGGTGCTCGTTTACAATCATGGTAAAAGTAGGGATTGATGTGCCATGGGCTGGGCACACTTGGAATTACTTTGATGGGGGGCGAGTAGATGTGCATGGGGATATAGATATACTTGTTGACGACTCGTTGCAAGTAATACAAAACACCCTACTATACTGCGCATGTTCCGGGTGGGTCGAGGGAATAATCGATAAGGTGTAACTAGATTTTTTACCTTTACGGCGGCCCAATTAGACATTGATCTTCATAGGTGTGTACGCAACTATGACTACTGTTGGTGAACTTAAGCGGGTCGCCAGGCAGAGGGGTGTAATTGGGTATTCTCGAATGTGGAAGCCAGCCTTGTTGAGATTACTAGGTTTAGAAGCCCCCTCCTACGGTAAAACAATCAAAAGCTCAAGCAAAACAGCTTGGATACACGGGTTATTCAAACCTGGGGAGAGCCGGGTTAATCGCATTGTTATCACATACCCCCGGAGCGCGTCAGCTCCCCACTGTAAAACAACTGAAAGTTCAGGCACGGGATTTGGGGTTAGGGGGATATTCCCGTCTGAGGAAACCACAGCTTGTAGAACTATTATGGCAGAATAGAGCTATTGACCTGCAGTTCGTGCGCACTGAGCGCGCTGTAGGTAATTATTTAAGAGGCTGGCGCATGCATGTTGATAGGAACATAGATATCGCAGATATCAAGCCTCTGATAGTTGATAAAATAAACCAGGAACTAAACAGTCTAGGAAGTATCAAATTTCAAATCACAGTGAAAATGTCGCTCGGTAAGCAGGCAGGAGTTGGGGGAACCCCCACTGGGGTCACTGAGTACGTTCAGCCTTACTTCCGGGTAAACAAGAGGTCGTGACTCATATAGAGACCATTGACGCATCAATCGATACCAGTTTTCAGCAGATACGGGAATACCTAGAACGCTACACACACTTGGGGTCCGGGTGGACTGTAGATAAAATCGATAATGTCTATCTAGACATAGCTAACTACGTGCCGTTCAGAGGCGGGTCATACCTAGACTTGCCTCCCTACTATAGGAAAAAAACATGCCATAGTCAACGTCAGGAATAGAGGAGACGATTGCTTGAGGTTAGCTATCAGGTCAGCCTTGTTTCCAGCTGACACTAATTCGAACAGGCCTTCTAGTTATCCCCAAGACGATGGGCTCAACTGGGATGGTATAGATGAACCCACCCCCATATCCCAGATAACTAAAATAGAAAAACAGAATAATCTAGCTATAAATGTCTTTGGTCACGAAGGTAACACAACAATAGTGCACAGGGTCAGCCCATTGTTGGGGGGACCCCAACAGGGGGGGAACCCGCCTCGTGTTATCAATATATTCATGATTCAGCGAGGTGACAAGTATCACTACACATGGATAAAACACTTTAGCAGGCTGTTGTATGACCAATCAGCACACAGAGAAAAGACCCACTTCTGCGAACGGTGCCTACATGGCTTCACACGAGCTGATTTATTAGAATCCCACCGGGAGGATTGCCAAGGTGTGGGGCAGACGGCTATACGAGTCGACATGCCTAAGGAAGGTGATAATATCCTAAAATTCGGTAACCACAAGAACCAAATGTCTGTGCCTTATATCATATACGCCGACTTTGAAGCATTGGTCAAACCTGTTGACGCTGCCGCCGGCGGGGCTGTTGGGGATACCCCAACCACACTCAAAACACAGGAGCATGAGGCCTGTGGGTTTGGATACATGGTCGTCAGGTGTGATGGGGAAACGAAAGCTCCCGTAGTGTATAGGGGCCCTGACGCGGTTGAAGTTTTCTAAAGTGTTTGCAGGAGGAAGAAAAAATTATTAGGAATGCACTGTATAGAGTCGCTCCCATGCGTATGACCCAAGCCGACAGGCTAGCTCACGCCTGTAGCACTAACTGCCACATGTGTGACTCACCACTTAACGGTGATTCGGTGAGAGATCACTGTCACATAACCGGTAAGTATAGAGGCGCCGCTCACAGCGCGTGTAACCTCAAGCTTAGAATCATCCCTAAGACAATAAACATCCCCGTGGTCTTTCACAACTTGAGAGGGTACGACTCCCACTTAATCATGCAGGCCATCGCGAAAATCGATGGTAATATAACGTGCATCCCCAACAACATGGAGAGATACATCTCCTTCAGCTAAAACGGCCTTAGGTTCATAGATTCAGTACAATTTCTATTGTCTTCATTAGACAGTCTGGTCAAGGCCAACGATACCTTCCCTATCACCGACCGATACACAAATACCAAGACTAGACCCCTGCTTATGAGGAAGGGTGTGTACCCCTATGAGTACATGGATAGTTGGGCCAAGTTCGCCGAGACCAGCCTACCCCCCATCAGAGAATTTTACAGCAATCTGACAGACTCGGAAATATCCCAAGACGATTACTCACACGCTATTAATGTATGGAATAAACTGGGTTGTGAAAACCTGGGTGACTATCACGACCTGTACTTGAGGACAGATGTACTGCTGTTAGCCGATGTGTTTGAGACGTTTAGGCGGACATGTTTCAAGCAGTATAAACTCGACCCAGCATGGTATTACACCAGCCCAGGTCTGTCGTGGGATGCCTTGCTTAAAAAGACCGGAGTTAAGTTGGAATTACTCACAGATTACGACATGCACCTATTCATTGAGAAAGGCTTGCGAGGTGGGATCTCCATGGCAACCAAATGATACGCGAAAGCAAATAATCAATACGTGAAGGGCTACGACCCGAGCAAGCCAACCAATCACATTCTCTACCTCGACGCCAACAACCTGTACAGCTGGGCTATGAGCCAGTATCTACCCACAGGGGGATTCGAATGGGGGCCCCAGGAGGTCGATGTCATGAGCATCGCACCAGATTCGAATAAAGGTTATATCCTCGAGGTTGACTTGGAATACCCCAAGGCATTACACACATCACACAACAGCTACCCCCTGGCCCCCGAACGTATGAGGGTTAACCCAGACTGGATGTCTGAGTACCAACATAACTTGTTAGGTGGGCGGGTGGCAGACGTTGAAAAACTCGTGCCCAACTTAATGAATAAGACCAAGTGCTCATGTTCAACCAGAGCCCATGGATGGAGCCCTACATCAGAATGAACACAGACCTCCGAAAGCTTGCAACCAGTGACTTTGAGAAAAACCTCTACAAGCTCATGAACAACTCGGTGTTTGGTAAGACTATGGAAAACCTGAGGAAACGTGTGACCGTGAAGCTGGTTCGATCGAATGAGGAAGACAAGCTCAGGAGACTGATAGCCAGTCCGGCATTCAACCGTAGCAAAATATTCACCGATGACCTAGTTGCCCTACACATGAAGAAAAGCCACATAAAATTCAACTGGCCTGTTTACGTGGGGATGAGCATCCTCGATTTATCCAAACACCTGATGTACGACTTTTACTACAACGAGCTCAAGAAACAGTACGATGACAGGTGTGAAGTGCTGTACACTGACACGGATTCCCTGCTGATGGAGATTCGAACCGAGGACGATAACTGAGGACATGAAAAACACCTCGATTTGTATGACACCAGCGACTACCCCAAGGACCATGCCATACACAGTACGGTAAATAAAAAGGTCCTAGGTAAGATGAAGGATGAGTGTGCTGGCACGCCCATAGCCGAGTACATAGGTTTGAGGCCTAAGATGTACTCCATCCTGAAGGCCGACAATAGTGAGATCCGGAAGGCTAAGGGTGTTAAGAAGTACGTGGTTAAACAACACATCAAACACGCCAGATTCAAGGAAGCCCTGTTCAAGACCCGTACCTTTAGACATAAAATGAACACACTTAGAAGTGATGGGCATAAGATATACGGGCTTACTATAAACAAGACGTCCCTGTCGCCTATGGACACTAAACGTTGGATAGCTATTGATGGGATAAACACGTACGCGTACGGGCATGAGAAAATTGAACCAAGAGAGAAAGTTTGAGGCTATTTACTATAGCCCACGTGGGTACTGGAAAGGAGCTAGCGCTGTAGATAAGCTGGCTAAAATGGCGCGAGTACCCCCGGAGGAGGCCAAAGCGTGGCTTGAAAAACAAGCCCTGTGGCAGATATATTTACCGGCACCACGCTACGTGCCTAGAAGGAGGTTCGGTATTAACATACCTAATAGCGTTCACCAGGCAGACCTACTGTTCCTACCCCACGACAAGAGGTACAAGTATGCCTTAACCGTAGTGGACGTGGCCAGTCGCTACAAGGAAGCCGAACCCTTGACCGCGAAAGATTCTGCCCAGGTAGCCAGAGGATTCGAACGCATATACAAGCGCGAGTCCGCTGACGTGTCCAACAGAGCTGCAAGTTGACCCCGGGCGGGAGTTCATGGGTGACGTGTCACAACTGCTAGCCAAACATGATACAAAGGTCAGGCGTGTCACGGCTGGAGCCCATCGCAGCCAAGCCATAGTTGAGAGATTTAATAGGATTTTGGCTGAGCGCTTATTCGGACATCAGTATGTTTGAGGGAGATGGCCACCCGGAAAACGATCGACTGAATGGGTCGCGAGGTTACCTAAGCTGGTGTCGGCAATCAACCATGAAGTCACCCATCTCACCGGCAAGAAACCGGCAGACGCTATCAAACTAAAATCAATAGTTGCAGAGTCGGCTGCTCCATTGCGTAGGAAGGAGAAACAGATACCAGATAGGGCCCTAGTGAGGTATCTATACCAGCCGGGGGAACACGAGGGTGATAGCCGTAAGCGAGCCACCGATCCTATATGGTCAGTCAAAACTTACAACATAGATAAAGTGGACATCAAAGCAGACGAGCCTAACTTGTACTACTTGAGGGATGGGCCAGGTAGGGGGTTTGTAAGAGCGGAATTATTGATCGTACCGTACGGCACAGTGTTACCTCCAGTCAACACGGCATAGCGGTGCCCAGGATAGACCCGTTACTTCAGCCATGCCCCCGGTAGCGCGATTGTGAGGTGCGTTCGCATCCCCAAACTTTTTCATAGTAGGGGTAATAGTAGCAAGAGCTAAGGGTCCGACCAAGGCCTTATCTGTGAAATAAGGCTTTGCAGAGGCTTTTGTTGAAAGTGATCCAGAACCCCCATTGTATATACTACTCATAGGATAAATAGATAGCTTCACCTCTTCTTGGCTTCGGAAATGAAATATATAACCTCAAAAGCCGATAAGTGTAATATCTGGATGTGTGAGTTGAAATTATGACAACCGCTGGAACAATACAATAATGTTGATTATTGATTTCCCCCTCAATGTTGATGAATAAACAAAAACATTCTGATAATATCTCTGTTTATTTCGAACACTGTTTTGCCATTTCCATAATGGAATCTGTTTTGGAAGTTTGTTAACTACTGAATTAGAGGTGTTGAAGTTTTGAATAATATCAAATATTATTTGGTCATATATGCATACGCACATGATTTATTAAACCCTTTCAAAAAATATATGAATTCAACTGTACAATTCCGACTATATCATAGCTAACATTTATGCACGAACTAAATTGTTATGATACAAAGCAAGCAGACAATATCCTGCCATGTCGGTAGAACCCATCATAAATACATGCAATGGCAAGTCAACAGTATATTTGAAAATAAGGTAATCGAGACAGACGAAGACATATTGTCAAAATAGGGAACTGCATCAGATATCATTTTTGTCACTGATGCGTCAAACTTGAACATATCCTCCAAGTATACAATTCTTTAACAGATAAAGCGATGGGCTCCAAATATACCATAACAATAGGGGTATAGGATTTACAAGACTGATAAAATGCAAATAGTAAAGCAAATGAGGAAACCGATGATTAAGAGAAATTAAGGGAAAATGTGACAATTGATTCCATTCCTTTGGAAATGTTTCATCTGTATGGATATATATCACTTCTTCTCATATGCATTGGCATTGGCTAGTGGTATGCTCGCAAAATGGAATATCCCCTACTTTTTTATATGGTATATGTGTTCCATCTACACTTTGAAAGACTATGCTCGAAATGAATCTTAAAAAGTCTAAACCTTGATAACATCCGCTGGAAAGGGTAACACTTTCTCAGGTGTTACTTTTTGAAAAGTACTGTCATCCTATTCTATGAGTTTGGTATGGGGTATTCACACTTTACTCATCGGCGCTTGGTGTTTTGAAACAACGTGTCGGTGTATTGTGTATACTCGGAGGTAGACTGTTCTCTGGCATAGAATTTTCGCAGTTTGAATTCAAGTGGAAACATATGAACTTACCCTGGATATATCGAGAGTTCAAAATGAGTGAGTGAGTTTTGTTTTACGCCGCATTCAGCAATATTCCAGGAAATGGTAGCGGGCTGTAATAATCGAGTCTGGTTCAGACAACCCAGTGATCAACATCATGAGCATCGATATACGCAATTGGGATACAATCGAGAGTTAGATAAAGTTATGTCAACATCGTATGTCTTCCTAAACAGGAAAATAGAGAAAATGCTCACAATGACGAGTATCAAGAAAACTTCGAAATTTCTTGTTTTAAAATCAATTAAAATAATAAAGAGAAATTATTATCATTTCGAAGATCTATTTGAAGTAAAAAGAAAGAAAAATTGAAATCATATACTCGTGAATGATTTTTCTGTATCATTCTCCTTAAACCCCTCAGACGTAACAGAACTAATACAAACAGAATGAATATAATGATTCAAAATGTTTCATTGACACAGACACATTTAGAAGAAAACAAAATACTGGTCCCAATGGAATATTGATTATATATATATTTCCACTAATGTTTGTTTCACTAATGTACCTCGTCACGATATGGCTGAAATACTGCCGATGTGACGTTAAATATTAAGGTACAGTTGCTTCCCTGCTTCATTTACACCGTTATAACCCTGTGGAATATGCGTGGCAGACAAGTCAATGCCTCTCTTTCATTATTGTGACAACAATTTTATCAATTACAGGCTTTAAAATACAACTGAACAACCAACAACATAGTAGTAATGTCCATATATCCAAACTGACTTGTAATAGACAGTTGTAAACTAAAATTGAATAACCTGAATTTATGAACACAATTACCTATAAGCGCCGATTTCTCCACAAACAATTTACAGAATTCGAACTACAACAAATATCGCCATGGAATAATGTTTAGTAGTGATTATGAAGTAAAAGCAGGTTATAGTGGCTACCATTTGCTTTGAAAGACTTGGACATGAACGTAGAAAACAATATTTGTTACACAAGCAGGTCCTCAAGTCTATGATCAAAGCTGCCCTTCTGACCCAGTCCCGAGTTCTGATCTATGATGTTTGAGGCAGTGACAGCTGGAAAGAGATCAGGTACTCTGGGTAGGAATGTGTGTCCCGATAGATGCAGAACAGCGATGGTCGTGAAGTGTTGTTTGTGGTTGAGGTAAACCTGACAGAGCGAGTAGGGTCAACAAGGGGAGGGTCCCTCATTTTGGCATCCCCCTTGGTGTATCTGCCCGTCAGGACCCGAGCCCTGTAGACATATTTGATTCCATGGGTGTCTGGAGGAGAGTACATGTCCATGGAAGAGGTGCTTGCCTCCACGGCAAAGTACACACCTTGTCCGAACAAAGCAGCTGAAATCAGAAAATAGAATGGCATCAAGCACTTCGGTTTAACAGTGCTGAAAATATTTAAGCTTCATGTGGGAAACTGTCTTACAATTATATAACACTAATGCTTGAGATACCCAGTCTTGATTATCCGCCGGGAAAATAATGGCAGAGGTGTTCGCGAAGAGATGTGGTGGTATTTGGCGTTTTCTGAGAGACGAATTTAAACGATTTGATTAGAACGTTTTGATGACAAAGTACCCACGTTTGCAAGCTTCTGAGCAACACTTGACGCTAAAATGAAAGAACCTAATCGTAACGGAATAGAAATAAACATAAAACGAGCAGAACCTGTCTTCGAGGATGAAATGAAGTTATGGGACACAGGAGTGTTTGGCAAGGATGATGCTCAACAACTCCTGAAATTCGTTTACTTTCACAGTTGATAAGTATTTGGGTTCAGGGCGGCAGACGAGCAAAGTAAGTTGCTGGTGGATCAGTTCCAGATTGGCACTAACGAACGAGGAGATTTCTACTTCAGGGGCGGAATTTGCAAAAAACAACCAAAGCAGACTTCAGCAAAGTGGAAAAGTTGAATTCAGGCTAGTTCATTATCAAATGGTTCATTTTGTGATATATTTACTTGAACGTTGTATATTGAACCGATACTGATAACATGCCCCAAAGCTATTCTGTTTACACGATAAGAAAGTTCGTCAATATGCACAACCCGATAACGAGAGATGTTTCATCAAACTTCTGTGACTGTATCTGGAAAGTGTACCGTCGGAAAGATCGTTTTACAGACGAGCCTTGGTACCAACAGAAGGTGGATATGCGCACGCTCGATAAAATCTCCCTAAAATCTGCCACTCGGGCAAGGTAATTTGTATTTTATTGTCTGAAAACAAACTTAGCATTGAGATTGAAAGCACTTCACTTACATGATAATGATCACGTACGTCACTTGTTATTATCGTATTTTCTGACAAAAAAAATGAATATGTGTTTCAGGTGACTTTAGCAACTCGTTTATTGAACGAGAAAGTTGATGAACAGCTTCTCATGCAGCGCACTGGACACAGAAGCACAGCAGACCGGGCATACAAGAGAATCTCCTCCCCACTTCAACAGGAAATCTCTGACATGTTACAACCCCCACGACCAGCAAATACAGTCGCCTCTACACCAACCTGATCAAATACGGCAACCCCAACACCAACGTTAACGGTAACTACTGCAAAAGTATCAACGTCCACTGCGCCAGAAAGAAAGGCCGAGGATGGTTTTGTTCCCGCGAAAAAACGCATTCTCGTGAAGTGCGCGAACGGAGATGCGATCAATATAACATTGTGAAGTCAAGGTATAAACAAGTTATTTTAAATAAATCCCTATTGTCTTGTATGTTTTGCTTGGTACCCTAAAGAGCTACAGTAAGCTATTATAGTTACTTTCAATACACCTACAGTAAAAACAAAAGAAAGCATGGCAACGAGACAGGAAGTGTAGTATAAAGCCTTGAGAGCTCATAGAGACAGTGAGGGAAGACTTTTTAGAAGTTGAAGGAAAACCAAGTTCTATGGATAGTCAACTTCATTATTATTCCTGAGAGTTCAACGTTAAATATTTTGCGAACAAGCAAACAAACACTCTCCCAACATATATCTTAATAATGCGTTTAGTCACTGTCATTCCATGTGTATGTGAAGAAATGAGTGTGGGTATACAATTCAACTCAGATAATTATGGCTAAATTGGGATGATGTGTGATTTGTTTAATCACAAATGTTTTCGTTCAACGTGGTAATGTTTGGTCTTTCGTGACGTTCGTCACCGGCATCATTTGAAAGGGTAATCCTATAGTCAACTGACCGTTCTTTCCGCTGTAAGACCTGCTAAATCCATATTTGTTGATGTTGGGAACAGCTTCTACGTCAGTTCCATGCCACATGATGCGTTCATTATCTTGAAAGGGATGTTCCTTCTGGACAGTCTGCATCGCGATCTGGTACTGCTTGTACAGATCCGGAATCTGAATCCTCTCAATCTGAGGTGAAAAATGAAGATATTTTGATAAGCCTCCTACTGAACTACGGGATGCTGATTGCTATGCTTTGTGTACATGTTTCTGTGACTGACTAATGGTCATGGGAATGCATCAGTTGTATGACCGTTTTGAAAATATTACTTAAATCAGGTCACTTTGATTAATACCACGTTAATCCCGTTCTTATAAGTCTACGTTGTTTACCTTAAAGATGGTAGCATGATCTCTCTGTTTACACAAAGCCGCCATGAAACTGTTCTTCACACTCTTGTATTCTATGCTTCCTTCAGCAACGTTGAAAACCCTCTGGTCAGACTCGACGCTTTCCCAGCAAGTGGGATACGCTAGAAGGACATACACAAATTCTCACGTTAGAAAAACGTGCTAATGTTTCATTCGCGAAGTGAAAGAAATACATAACGAATTAATTAGTCTTTTTGTCTGGAGAACCAGACCCAATTATTAAAGAGGAAACGCTCAAGGCAAGTTTGTAATTTTTATTCTTCCAATCCAAATTTTCGATACATCTCTTCGTACCTGTTTCCTATAAGCAACGATTACGTGGACGTCACTTGCGTCATAAAGGAGCAAGCCCAGAGACATCAAATTCAATACGTAAACAATCATGAGTCAAGCACGTCTTCAATGATGCTTCGGAGCGACAAGCGAACACTTTAACAACTAGGCTTTCACAACAACAACACCATGATGAAACCTGCACTGATATTTAACAAATAACATTTATACCTACCCACAAAACCAAAATGAGCTACTGTTTGTAGAGTCTGATCCAAATAATGACACACTTTGGTAAGGCCTTGGAGTGGTCCCTTCAGACGAACCTGACCACTAGATTTTAATTTGTAGATATCTACGCTCTCTTTCTTTGCAAACGCCACAAGATCTTCAATCTGAGGTTGATAGGAAAAGGACAGGCGATCAAGAAGGAATTCACTGCAGAGTAATTTACTTTACTTTTAAAAAATATTTACCATGAATGGTAGATGGTACGCGGCATCTACCTCACAATGAAACCTACCCCACATAAATATCTTTTGGAATTTTAGCTGTGTTCCAAAATCTCGATAAAGTCTGATTAAGTTCCTGCTTTGTTGTAGTAAGAACAAATGAGTACCATTAATTGGACATTTAGAGCTATCCATTTTCAGTATGGGAATCAGGAAGATTGCCTCCCATCCTGTTTTCCATGTTTTTATTACCTGTGAAGACTTCAGCTTCTGTATCCGCTTATCCAGAACGTTCCTGGTGCAATCTTCATCACATCTGTCTGGCTGTGTCCTGACACCCAGTGAGAATGGCACTCTCAACCGGTGTCTACCCTGGAGTCCTACTACAGGCATCTCCGGCTTAAAATATGTTATTACACATTTAATGACATTAATTATTGGACTGGTATAACATATTCAAACGTGCGGACTATGAGCGTATCCAGTCGGCGATTGAACACCTGGGCAACAATACCTCCACGATTATCAGTGTGGAACTTACCTTTGTCATCCATTTTAACGCACCAACTTCCGTTGGAGACTCTGTTCTACCCGACCTCAGGTATCCTGATAACAAGAAACGTAACTTGAGATATCACTCAATATGGTATGAAAGGAAAGCCGCATTTTACGCGTATATAACTGACTGACATGCTTCACTTTTTCGCAGTCACTTTTCGTGAGCATTATAAGACAGACTTTATGGATAACAACTTCTATACCTCATGGTTAAAGTACCACAGAATGATATAATGTTGTTAGTGTACCGCAGTCAGCAAAATTGAGTCAATAAACAAAACAGAGCTTTACACACTGCGCCCATTTAGGAGTGTAACCCTGGTCTTTGACATGAGGAACGAACTTTTCATCCAACAGTTCGAATCAACCGAACAGTAACTAAACCGAGACGTGACAAATCACCTCTATATAGCATATTCTATGTTCAGACCAGCAACGCAGCACATGGTCACCTTTGGTTACCTTCAGCTCCTTCCTAAATTAGAGTCGCCAATACAACTCCAGTTGGGACAAAGGTGCATAGAAAGATTTGTAAAGGTGGTGCAGGATAAGGTCACCTCTTTGCGAACACCAGGCACAATCACTATTGGATAGTGATTCATTAATATATGTTTATTATATAGTTGAAAAATTGTGCAATGGACAAACGCTTTTTGCAAATATTTCGTAAGATTATAGAAACGGTTTGGTCTCTTATATAAAGGACCTTGCTTTGAACAAATCATTATCATAAAAGTTATTAGTTTTTGTCAAACATGTCACAAATGGAATCTATATACTATGAACTATATTGAACTGTTCTTGGAAAACGGAGTTTTAAACCGCATACTTAAACCTGAACGCTTGTCTTCAGGTCCCCTTAATCTTCGTAGGTGCAATTCATGCAACTGAAATGGTAAAGAACTATCATGTACACGGCCAGTAATGGTCTCAGTAAAGCAGACAAATTTTGACGTTAGAAATGGCAAGGTAGCGGATCGTGACGCGTGCTGTATGTATGTCCACTTCACGCAATCGATTCCTGACAGTTTGGTCAGAAATTCTTCTCAAACGATCGATTCGTTGTGCGGTCTCCACGGTAGTGGCAAGACGATGACCCAAGTGAGCAACCCAGATGTAGCGGTCCTGGGTTTGGGTGGTAACTCTTGGACGGCCGCATCTTGGGCGGAATTGGTATGCAGGAAACTATCCCAAATGCGATATATGGTGCTCTAATGGACTTTGAAATGTCGGGCAACTGCTGACTGCGACTCCCCAGCTTCAAGGCGGCCTATGGTGATGTTTAAATTGGCGGCACTCATTCGTGGCATCATGATTTCCTCTTTTCCAGGCAAAACGGAAGCACAAAATAAAAAACGTTTTCCTTTTCAAAGTGATCAATATTTCTTCAAACGCTTCTAAAACAAGGGGAAAGTTAAAATTGCCGCCTTTTGCCGCTGAAGCGGTTTACAATCACACAAAGATGATGTTTGGGAAAGAAATAGTACATTTGTAGTGTTTTTTGCCGAAAGCTACATGAGTCCAATATTCTCAAAATCGCCTATGCGTTTCTTATTTTAAGAGTATAAAAAGGAAAATATTTCTAAATGTTCACACATTGTTCCCATAATAAACGACTTGACTATTTACAGACCGCCGCCATATACTTTAATATTGCCGAGTGCGGCGTTAAGCTACAAAGAAAACAAAACAAAACCAGTTATTTTTGTTAACACTGATCTGGCCCTATCGCGCCAGTCACAAAGTGAACTCACTGCTTCCTTCACTTTCAAATCCATGAGAGAGGACCTGTTGAAGTGTGTATCTGCAACAACCAAACAATGTGATCTAATTTGATAAGAGCAGATCGGTTTTGCAGAACTTGAGACATGTAGAATAGATACAAAAAAGTCTCTGTTAATATTGTAACTGTAATTACTGGATTTTTAAATACGATGCGTTTTTCTGCGAGTGGAAGCCATGCGATTTCATCTTATCCAACAATACAAACGTGTTAGGATTCCTAGCATGTCAAGCGAATATCCTAAACAAACTTAATATTTTGCCATCATTTTGTGCAACAAGTACTTTTCCAAAACGATACAAGCTCTTCAACTCCGATGATCACTTGGTCGGCTTCAAACCTACCTTTCCCACCAAACCCTTGAAGATCCGGGATCATTGTATTATAACTGCGTAGATCGATGCTCATGATGATGGTTTGTTTGGTCCAGACTTGATTATTTACAGACTGCCTCCATACAGCTGGAATATTGCTCAGAGTGGTTTTAATCAAAATACAAACAGACAAACCTTCCGACCACTTCATAGGTTGAGGTTGATACTCATTGACTTCTATGGTGCATCCTTCCTGACCCTGCAGAGGTCTCCTCTCACCGGGCTCAAAGACCATCATCCTACGTGGCCCCAGGTTGTTCAAACGGAACGTACCAGCCATTCTTGTGGAATGTCTGACTGGAGGAAAGTATAATTCGTAAACAACTCAACAAGGAATTTCAATGCAATACCCTATTTTGACTTGTAGAATAGACCTTTCAAGAACTTTTCAAGTGAACAATGTACGTGCCTTTGCGTGTGTTTGTCACTTCTGTCGTAGTTCAGCTTACTTTGTGGCAAACACTTGGCATCATGGCTACTTGAAAGTGATCCATAAGCGAATGGAGTACAGCAATTTTAGTTCTGATAATAAGGGTATGTCAGTGATATGTCAGGTTAGCCAGTGGCGCTCGTCAACTAGGAGGTTAGTATTTGCACATATGCAAATAGGTGTTTTCGTTACCTAGAAACGTGTGCCAAAGTGAAACAAGTGTTACATTTAAGAGCCTAAATGTGTGTCGTGCGTTTCATATGTTACGAATCAGATCCTTGAATTACTTTAATCTTTATGATGGAAATGGTAATACGAGGAATGACAAGTCTTTATGGAAACGCTGCTCTCGTTGATCATTAATAAACACTTCCCAATCCTATTACAGCTTCTAGAATACCTCTCAAACCATGGATACGTGTGCTTGTACATGATATTAACACACATTCCGAGCCATCCATGCTCAAAGTAAGTGGTCCAAAGGTTGTTATGTGCATATATAGTCTTATGATTGGCGACTTCCTGGTTTAAGGATGATCTGCTAGACAGTTATGCGTTTTATACCCATAGAATTCTCCAACAAACAAAGCTTTCACTTCGTGTTGCGAGGGTATAGACATGGGTCCGCACGCAAGCACGCACACACACACACATGAGTGACGCAAACACAAGTACACGCCTCATACATATGCACATGTACACACGTATATAACCATAGTCTACACTTATACACATAGAGCTACTCCATACATATGCACATGTACACACGTATATAACCATAGTCTACACTTATACACATAGAGCTACTCCATACATATGCACATGTACACACGTATATAACCATAGTCTACACTTATACACATAGATATATTACATACACATGCACATGCACACACGTATATAACCATAGTCTACATTTAAACATATAGAGATACTCCATACACATGTACATGTACACACGCATATAACAATAGTCTACACTAATACACGTAGAGATACTCCACACACATGCGCATATACTCAAGTATATAACCATAGTCTACACTTATACACATAGAAATACTCCACACACATGTACATGTACTCAAGTATATAACCATAGTGTATATTTAAATACTCCATACTCCAACCAATGTAAGATACATACACCAACCATCTACTCTACAACCACAATCCCTGTAAGATACATACACCAACCATCTTACCTGAAAGTGACACCAATTCCAGTATATATTCAAGTGTCTAATTGAGGGGAGCACAGCCCATACCCTTTATACTGACAGCGAGGTAGCGTGACACATCACTTCCTTCTTTGTGATGATTGGGTATTCTTATCAGAAACAAATAGTGTCACAATGACCTCTACTTCGTCTTTTTGTGTCCCCCGGTTTATCTTTGAAAGGGGCCTGAAGGGTGACGATCGCCTGGTGTTTTAATGATAAGTTCATAATTGTCATGAATCAGAGCTGTAGTTTTCACGTCGAATCCAATGTTTTCATGTTGGAGAGTGAATATACTTTCTTGTACCTTCTGTTTCGTTTTCAACTGCCAAGCATACAATAGCACATAGTTACTTTTAACAAGTTCAACAACATGGCGGGGCGGTGGGGAAGCCTAATGGTTAAAGCGTTGGCTCGTCACGCCGAAAATCCGGGTTCGAATCCCCACATGGGCACAATGTGTGAAGCCCATTTCCGGTGTCCCCCGCCGTGATGTTGCTGTAATATTGCTAAAAGCGGCGTAAAAAACAAACTCAGTCAGTCAGTCAACAACATGGCTATGATGAGTTTCTGACAATAGGATATGTCTTTTAACATGGTTAAACTATTCGATTGTGCGACCCGCTTGTTAGTGTTAAGAGTCACATGTCAAACGTTATTGTCCTGACAGCTTCGTTGACGTGCCTGATACTTGTCATCGTATCCCCAATGTGTATATAGATGCCCATGACGTCAATAACTGGCTTGTCTGATCCAGACTCATACAGTTAAAACACTGCTGTATGTTAAACAACAAACAAAATGTCGCTATGTACAAAGGGAAATATTTCTAGATATTCACATATTTTTCCCATAATAAAGTATGCTAACCATACAACTACAAAATGTACAATGATTTTTTCCTAAGAATGAATAGAAGTTTATGGCACAGTCAAAACAAAAGCTGTTACTATCATATTTTATTACCAAATCTGATGAAAACAATTGTTGATTTACTGTATATGAAATACTTTCAGAATTAGGTGTCGTTTGTAATTTTCAAGAACTTAAGTAATCCAGCATAGCATAGAACGTTGTGGAAGGTATTTACATAACCAAGTCGTCAAGCAAATGCATCTCAAATGACAAGCTGTTGTGTAAAGATAATAAACTTGCTGCTTTGTAAACATTGTTACCACAGACTGCTATTGTGAGGTGAGGTGAAATTGGGGTTAACGTCGTGCTTGAGAATATTTTGTTCATATGACGACGTGCATGCGTGTGTATGTGTATGTGCGCCTGCTTGTACTAGCCCAGACTGAAGCTGGTTTTATAGTGCTAGCCCACTGAGATACTATGCCGCAGTGAAGCATGAATACCCTACTCAGACACATTATACTGACTCCGAGCAGACCAGTCCTTGTTGTACCCATTAATGTCGAGCGCCAGGCAGGGACCAACAAGTACCATATGTCTTTTGGTATGACGCGGTCGGGCATCGAACCCGCGACCTTCCGCTCTCCGGGCGGACGCTCTAACCACTACACCACGGAGGCGGTCGACTGCTATTGTGAGATACTAACTCCTACGTAGGGGATACTAAGTCCTACGTAGGAGACACTTAGTCCTACGTAGGAGATAGTAAGTCCTACGTAGGAGATACTAAGTCCTACGTAGGAGATAGTATGTCCTACGTAGGAGATAGTGACCCCAAAAGAAAATATACAAAATGACCTTGTGATTTTTTTATTCACAACTGTTTTAGTCTTTCATGACGTCTGAATATTCTCGATATGTTATAAATTGTTCAATTTACAAATGCGTGCGTATGTGCCAGTTTGTTACCAGAATTAGCCCGGCGACCATTGGGTGTTGACGCTCATTTATTTTGGCGGTATAATGTTCATCAACATCAGTATATAAAAGATGTAATCGCATAGTTGTTGAAAGAGGCTGTACATGAAGCGGCAAAACCCCTTTCCAGATCCTAAAGAATCCCATCCCAAGAGCAGAGTCAACTGACTGTACAAGATAATAAGCAACACCAAACAACAAAACACACACACACACACACACACACACACACACACACACACACACACACACACACACACACACACACACACACACACACACACACACACACACACACACACACACACACACACACACCAAAACCCCAACAAACAATAAAAAAAAGAACAACAACAACCCCAAAAAACAACAAACCCAAAACAAACAACACAAGCAAAAACTAAACAACAAAAACAGGGGACTTATGTGACACTCCATGAAATCTTGATGAAAAGAGCATGATTGACTGTACCTCAGAGGTTGTGAAATGTAAACACCAAAGGCGTTAACTGTGTTTTATACATATTTCTGTATCCACCTCATGCTCTTTTTAATCTTTTGACAGCAATAGATGCTTGTGTTGTCAAAATTTGATTTATCCATTTAGTTACAGCATCATTTAGGGTGCAGCATTGAAAAATGGCACAAAGACAAGGGTGGAGTCAGCAAAACGTTTGTATTCTTAGAAAACTACGTCAACAAGATGACAAGTTACACTACCTTTCAGGGACTAGTCATGTGTTATTTAGGAGTATGAGACAGTAGGCCTTCCTGTCTAATCTTGAACTCAACTACCGCAGCGCGCCAAACAGGCAAAGGGGCGCAACTCCAGAAGTATTTACCATTGGTGTTCATAGGGAGCCATCTTCTTGTCCAAATGTTTTACCCCCAATTTGTACATATATGCTATCAAAGGGGAGGTTCAGCATTTAACATTATGTACTCCCTGGTAACTTCTAATTTACTTTCGTTCTTGACCACTTGTCCAGAACCTCTGAGGATAGATATCTACGTATATCCAGGAATGAATTTTATTCTTAGGTTTGAACTGTGGGATAGTGGTAAAATCTTTTGACTGAATGGACTTCGGTCCGTTTCTGTCTGTACAAAATTGCATTTTTGAGCTTTTTTGAGAATCCACATGGTATCAATTGCGCTTGTTTTAAATACTGTGTGTGAAAGTCTCCCTTTAAGGATAATGATTAAACTTTGACACAAGAATTTGATGGTACATTCGTTGGACCCAGCAATACATTTTTCTTTCTACAGAATGTTATGTAGCTTTGGAATCCCTTTGGAATCCAGTACAAAAGAAGAATGGATATGTCTTCAGGTTTTAGAGTCAAGTCTAACGTTTTTAGCGCCGATGAATGATTTTGGCAGATTTCTTTCTCAGGTGGCATACTGAACAAATCAAGCTTATTTACAGTGGTCTGTCAGCTATGGAAAGTATAAACCAGTGTCCACGTTAACACACACCTGGCTGTGACCAATCACTGGTGCTGGTATGCACAGAACAATTTTGTTCAATGGAGACAACATGACCATTTTGACGTAAGTATTCATGACATTTGTTTGTTGTTTAAAGTCTCACTCAGCAATATATAACGGATTATCTTGATTGTCTGGTCAAGACTTGATTATTTGCAGACCTCCATTGACAATTGTCTCAAATCTGCTTCTTTTTTCTTTAAGGTTCAAGTTTCTGACAGCTTTAATTAAATCGAAGTACAGAAAAGTTCAAACTAAGATCATAGAATAACCATTTTTTCAACAGTCATAGGTTAAATGAATAGCTTTACCTCAAAAGCCGATACGTGTAATATCTGGATGTTTGAGTTGAAATTATGATGACATAGCTGGGACCATTCAATTTTTCATTTCCCCCTCCTTGTTGATGAATGACAATTACGTTTCTGATGATATCTCTGTTTATTTTGAACACTGTTTGGCCTTTTATCCAATGGAATCCAACTACACTTTGAAAAACCATAATTAATTTGTTCACTCAATCAGTGCCACACAGTACACTTACAGATCTTACATATTGTATAAATACCATCAAGTTACAAAAGCTAGTATCATTTTGCAATGGCCTATGTACAGTTACGAGAGTTCGATTGTTTCCCGATTCCGCCTGGAAAGGATGTTACTTTCATTGTTTCAGGAAAACACAGAACGTCGACCTCCATACAGACTACAAGATCAACGAGGATGTCACCAAGTTCTTCCCACACTGTGCTCGTTTGCCCTTACTTCCTCTAGGCCTTGAAGGTAATCCTGTGTTTCTACAATTCTACATCATGGGAACTAACCGAACCACCATCGCATTGCAGGATTATTGTACGGTGTCACACAAGATATCCGGTGTCACACAAGATATGCTCACTGTTTTAAGAAAATTACACAAGTCACGAGTACCATTGGTCCGGCAGGGCATGCTGCTTTTCAAGACCGCTGATGTTGAAGTCACACAATGTAAACAGCTATTTTGCCCTGTGCGCGACATTGAATGTTTCTGAGGAGAGTCAAAACTGGTTACTATGAAACAAATTACATTTACATGCTGGTGGATTAACTAAATATGACTCGTCATATGTGAACTTGATGTGATATGCCATCCCATTTTATGAGGTTCGTATGAGGTATTCTCTGGCATAGAATTTTCACAGTTTGAATTCTAGTGGAAAAATATGAACGTAACCTGGATATATCGAAAACTTTAAAAAAAGTTATGTCAACATGAATACGTCTTCCTAAACAAGAAAACAGAGAAAATACTCACAATTACGAGAAAATAATGGAAGCATCAAGAAAAAAAATCAAAATTTCTTGTTTTGAAATCCTTTCAAGGAATAGGAAATTATTGGCATTACGAAAATCTATTCGATGTAAAATGAAAAAATTAAAACTTAAAGGTCACATGCAACCAAAAAATCAAACATAATTAAAACACAATTATCACTTATTCATGACATATAATATACATTGCTGGTTACGAAAAAATATATAAACAAAATTATAAGCGTACAATTGCAAATCGAAAGTGCAAAATTGTGTACTTCGGTTTACTTCCCAAGAAACGAAGCAGCCGGGATACCGAACCCAGTCAGAGCGGGTGGGTGTGCACTCAAGTGTAACGGCTGGTTCATTTGCAGATGCCGCCTTCACGGCTAATTGTGTGTATATATATAGAGAGATGTTGGGTTTTGTAAATACATGCTCATTTTTTGTGTATAACATTTTGCAATCAACACACATCATAACATGTCATGTTTTCAAGTATCACACCTGCCTGTCTGTGTAATTACATAATGTGACAGAGACCGAACTCGGGCCATAAATCAATGCATTTTGTTTATGGTGTATAGCCTGATTGGTGTTAAGTTCAAATTGCATCTGGTCAGTGATAGCAGCTGTGTATTGAATATTGTCATTAGCAGACAGGCAGGCAGACACACAGGTGTCAATAAAACAAGACATTGAGTTTTGTCTGTGACAACGACATATCTATATCACAGTTAGAAATTCTGCCAACGCTAAATAATGACATTGCTTTTAAGTATCGAACTGAGAAAGTATCTCGGTAAGAAGAACGTGTGGTGAAATAGACAACTGAAATTATATAAACAGTTAATTTACTGTCATAACATATAAAAAGCTCGCGCCTGTGAGATATCAACAAAACATTAGAAAAATAGCTCACACCAAAGCCTTCACCGAGTATTCACCCGACAACCCGCTTCCAAGCTGTGCGAACCTATTTACTTGCGCACGTGCTATGAGCGCAGCCCAGCTGTTGAAACCCGTTTTCCCCAGAAAATTAGTGAAACGTTTTAACTCCGATTTCGCGCGTTTTTTTTCATCGCGTTATTTTTCAACTTTATAAGTTGAATTTGCATTTTTGACGATTTGTTTCGGTATGTCCATACCGAAAGGTATCAGAATCTGCAAAGTTGTTTTTTACGTTGCATGTGACCTTTAAATAGTAATGTAAATAAGGAGAAAATATTTGAAGAAATTAAATACTCGTTGATTGATTTTTTGTATAATTCTCCTTAAACCCCTCAGACTTAACAGAACCACTACACATATAATGAATAAAATGATTCAAAATGTTTCATTGACCCAGACACATTTAGAAGAAAACAAAATACTCGTTCCAATGCAATATCGTTTAATAATGTGGTTCCACTGATGTTTGTTTTACTAATGTGTTTGACCCATGTACAGTTACCTCCCCTATACTAGTCATTCATGTACACCGTTGGAACCCTGTGGAATATGCGTGGCAGATTAGTCAATGCCTCTGTTTCATTATTGTCATTTTTTGTCAGTTAAAGACTTTTGTTTAAATACAACTCAACAACCAAGAACATTGTAGTAATGTTCACATACCAAAACTAAATTGTAACAGACATTTGTAAACTAAAATTGAAAAATCTGAGTTTAATAACACAGTTACCCATAAGCCCCCTTTCTCCACAATCGATTTACTGAACTATTATGAATATAGCCGTGGAATAATGTTTAGCAGTGATTCTGAAGCAAAAGCAGGTTATAGTGGCTACAATTTGCTTTGAACGACTTGGACATGAACGTAGAAAACAATATTTGTTAAACAAGCAGGTCCTCAAGTCTATGATCAAAGCTGCCCTTCTGACGCTGTCCCGAGTTCTGACCTATGATGTTTGAGGCAGTGACAGCTGGAAAGAGATCAGGTACTCTGGGTAGGAATATGTGTCCCGATAGATGCAGAACAGCGATGGTCGTGAAGTGTCATCAGTGGTTGAGGTGAACCTGACAGAGCCAGTAGGGTCAACACGGGGAGGGTCCCTCATTTTGGCATCCCCCTTGGTGTATCTGCCCGTCAGGACCCGAGCCCTGTAGATATATTTGATACCATAGGTGTCTGGAGGAGAGTACTTGTCCATAGAAGAGGTGCTTGCATTCACGGCGAAGTACACACCTTGTCCATACAGGGTAGCTGAAATTAGAAAACTGAATGACATACTATTTAAGCTACCAATTATTTAAGCTTCCTCTCATTCCAATTGCAGCGGTACAATAGGACTGTTTCCAAAGCAGAAAGCAAGAAGAAGCAAGAAAGGGGATCAGGATCAGGAAAATGTCTTGCTCAATGACCCTGCAGATTCTGATGTATCTGAGTTTGCTGATTGTGATTTTAAAGGATCGAATTCTAACAAGTCGGATGTAGATCATAGATTTCTTTTGCGCGACGAGTTACGTACTGAGAAGACAACGGACGTTGTGATTATTCGCGCAAATCGCCTCCACCCCGGCACTCCACTCTCACACACATCAAAGCAACAAGGCCGTTGTGGATGGAAAGGTATACTTGTACAATCGGCAAGACAAAACATAATATTTGGGTGTTATGTCCATGTCTAAGCGTATTTGAACTAAAACACACAGAGTAACAAGGCTACTGTGACATTGTCCAGAGATCAAAAGTACGTTGGAAATACACCATGTCAAGATTTATTTAAGGAATCTGATGCTGCGACGCTGGACTGCTCGTGTTAAAATATTCTGTTTAAACATGTGGACATGAGTGGGTTAATCAATTACTTCACTGACATTCGTGATTCATGCAATCAAACATTGCCTGTATTACAGGCCTATTGCCGTTATACTGAATGAATTTCCTATCTGTTTTTGTCTCTCTGTCACACATGTCATCGTAATCGTATCCCAGTTGCGTAGATGTGCTCTTGCTGTGTTACACTGGATAGTCTAGTCCAGACTTGAATTATTTACAGACCGCCGCCATATTCCTGAAATATCGCTGAGTGCGGTGTTAAAGATCAATCGAACACACACTGTCTAACATATCTCTCAATAAAGTGTTCAGTCACTGGCATTCCATGTGAATGTGAAGAGATCAGAGTGGGTATATAATTCTTTTCCGCTACCCATGGCTAAAATTAGACTAATGTGTAATTTGTTTAATCACAAATGTTTGTTCAATGTGATAATTTTTTGGTCTTTCATGACGTTTACCAATGGTATCATTTAAGAGGTTATTCCAATAGTCAACTGACCGTTCTTTCCGCTGTAAGACCTATTAAAGCCATATTTGTTGATGTTGGGAACAGCTTCTACGTCAGTTCCATGCCACATGATGCGTTCATTGTCTTTGTAGGGGGATGCTCCTTCTGGATAGTCTGCATCGCGATCTGGTACTGCTTGTACAGATCCGGGATCTGAATCCTCTCAATCTGAGGTGAAACGTAAAGATACTGATATGCTTCCTAATGAACAATGAGATGCTAATTGCTATGCCTTGTGTACAGATTTTCTCTGACTGCCTAACGGCCATGGGGAACACATCGATTGTATGAGCTTTTTGGAAAGTTTTGAAATCAGATCACGTTGATTAGTACCGAGTTAATCCCATTTTTGTATGTGTACGTTGTTTACCTTAAAGATGGTAGAACGATGTCCCTTTTCACCCAATGACGCCATGAAACTGTTCTTCACACTCATGTATTCTATGCTTCCTTCAGCAACGTTGAAAACCCTCTGGTCAGACTCGAAGCTTTCCCAGCAAGTGGGATAAGCTAGATGGACATACACAGATATTCACGTAAAAACGTGTTCATGTTTCATTGAAAGGAAATACACAACGAATTAATCAATCTTTTCGTCCAGAGAACCACACAGTGCCAATAAGCGACGGCTAAGAGGACGTCACTGGCATCAAGCATCAAATTCAATAAGTAAAAACTTATGAGTCAAGCACGTCTTCAATGATGCGTCTAAGATATAACTCAAGCCAATACATCACTTTATACGATTCGTCTATCGTATTGAAGATCCCAAGAAAACAGTGAATGTGTTAAGGAATCGGTTTTACGCTGTACTCCACAAAATACGTTGGGGAAGACCAGGATTAGGCTGCTCACATTGTACCGATTTGGGAAAACATATCCTGACCTTCGGGGTGTGAATCGAATACTTTAACCACTAGGTTTTAACAACAATCCCACCAAGGTGAAACCTGTACTGATATTTAACCAAAACAATTATACCTACCCACAAAACCCAGATCAGCAACTGTTTGTAGAATTTCATCCAAATGATGGCACACTTTGGTGAGGCGGTGGAATGGCCTCTTCAGATGTACCTCACCACTACCTTTTAATGTGTTGACATCTACGCCCTCTTTCTTTGCAAACGCCACAAGATCTTCAGTCTGAGGTTGATAGGAAAGGGACACTATTGTTGAAGGACAGGCGATCGAGAAGAAATGTACTGGAGAGTAATTCGTGTACTTTTGAAAATATGAAGAAAACGGTAGCGGGTACACGACATCTACCTCACATTAACACCAACCCGACATAAATGTCTCTTAGAAGTTAATTGCATTCGAATAAATCGATAAAGTCAGATAAAGCTCCTGCTTCTTTGTAGTTAGAATGAATTACTTTGACATTTAGTAGGTATCTATTGTCAGTCTGGGAATCGGGAATATTGCACCGGGGCCCATCCTGCTTCCCATGTTTTTACTGCTCGTGTATTATTACCTTTGAAGACGTCAGCTCCTGTATCCGCTGGTCCACAACTTTCCTGGTGAAGTCTTCATCACATCTGTCTGCCAGCTTTTTAACGATTGCGTCACACTTATTTTCCTGACAATACACTGTCACTGACGCTACAGACTCGTTCCTACTGGGGCGTTCTGCTGCAGGCATCGGCAACTTAAAATATGGTATTACATATAGTGAAAGGTACACTCAAATATGCTATGCCAATACAAACTGTAAGATTGTGATAATGGGAGGGACGCATAAAACTCCGTGTATCCCAAATCATGGATGCATGCTTTTTCCATGAGGCGGGGTATAAATGATTTATTCTCCCTGACAAAGATTTATATCCGGCTTGGGCGGTGTACGGCCGTGCCCCGGGCGTACATGATCATTTGTTCAAGGTCACGTGAGATCAGAGATGGACGTTCTTATAATTATATGAAGTGGGGTAATGAAACATGTCATGACATTCTGTAAAGTTATTCCACACTCGAACACGTTATTACATGATGAAATGGTAAAGAAGGTGTTCATGGAACTTGATTAATACAGCCATGTTGTTGTCTAACTAGTACGTATGGCGATGTTTTGCGTGTTTATCTTTCTGATATTTCTTGCATTCAGGCAGTTTTTTAAGCTGAATAAACCTTTTCTCGGGATTTGTTGATCATGTTAACACCTTCGGCTAGAACAATCCTTTGCGGTTTTTTCCAGCAAGTGTCATCTTGCATCATAGTGCATATTTCCATGGGTCTTATCTTATACGTGACGTGCGGGTCATGTGCGTGTAGATTCAGCGATTTAATTACTGGGCAACAATATCTCCTTGATTGTCAATGTGGAACATACCTTTGCATTGACACTAAGGCCAAATGTTTCAAGCACACCATCGTCCGTTGTCTCTGTTTTGGATGTTCTCCTTTTAATTGCCTTTATACGAGACTTCAGTCTTCCTGTTAGCAGGAAACGTAACTTGGGATATTCCATTTCAGGAAATGATAAGAGGAAAGCCACAGCCACATATATAACTGACTGACATGCTTTCAAGATATTTTCACAGTCACTTTTCGTGATCGCTATGGACAAACTTTATTGATAGCAACTTCTTTATTTCGTGAGTGCAACCATCCTCGATAATCTCCAGGGTATAGGTTACGATCACTCTCCACTATACCCTGGATGTATCCACGGCTTGGCCCGATGATTTTATTACCTCCCTTTGCTGGCTTTGCATACTCACAGTAGCCGATCAGCTAAGCCGCCATTACATCCGTGCTTGCCAGTGTCAACAAAGATAGCGGTAGCAGTCGCGAAGCTATGTTCGCAGTGCCACTCAAATTTTTTGAGGAAATAATACAGACAAATTGACAGATCTGAAACTTTCAAAAAATATATAAAAGAACTCCTTCTACCTCTTTCAGAGTACCTCTGCATCAATTGTGTTGCCAAATGTATACGGTTAGATAATTTAAGAAGCGAAAGTGAGTTGCACTCCCGAAAAAAAGAAGTCGCTATCAATAAAGTTTGTCTATTTGTACTCACCATCTTCTAGAATCCACCACAAAGAAGTTTCGTGGTCTTGTGAGACGAAAAGCAAATACATTTATGACATGACAATGATTCAAAACTAGGTAGTAGGTATTTCATAAACATAATATTATTAATCACTATCCAATAGTGACTATACTGGGTGTTCGCTTTAAAGGTGAGCATGTCTGCACTAGATGAAATATAATATCCTATCTCGTCTTAGTTCGGACTATTGGCTGAAGAACTCGTTCGTCTTTCCTAAATGGGCACTGTGTGTGAAGCACATTTCTGTCTGTACCTTGCCTCGATATTGCCTCAATTTTGCTGAAAGCGGTGCAAAAGCACATTCTTTCGTTCAGTGGTACTTTAACTAATTTTGTTGTTGATAAGATTTATCTTCAAATGCATTCATTTGGTCATACCTGTTTTAGATTCTTATCACTGGATTGTCTGGCCAAGACGAGTATTTACATACCGCCGTCACATATACTACCCATCAAAAGTTTAGACTCACTTAAAAAACTCACTATATGTTATATATATACAAACAAGTGATTTCTGCAAGTGCATAAGCAATAAATATATAAAATATGAGTCCTGATATTTCTTCTTGCCAAATCTCCTTTATATCTGCACAGGATCTTTCGCCGTTCAACGGCTCTTCAGGTGTACAATGAAAGCTGAGTGTCGTCATAGGCGACACATAACGGTAATAGCTATGTCATCATCATGCGTATGACGTTAAGCATGATGACGACATAGCTAACACCGTTCGTATATATATATAAAATTCACCTTTTGTCTACTGATATCAATTATATCAACACTAGTTGATAAAGTTACACATATCCGAGGCTTGCCGAGGATATATTTACCATTATCAACGAGTGTTGATATAATTGACATCAGCAGACACGAGGGTGAAATTCTATTTTTCATAAAAATTCATTCATTAGGTATCAATGAAAAGTGTACATCTCTCAACACTGTACTACCATTAGACTTGCAGTGCAGCGATGTCATAGCATTGTAACGTCATCAAGTTGATGACGTCATAGCATTGTCAGGGCATTGTACAAAATCTATTGTCAAAACGATATCTCCTAGGAGATATATGATCTCACATAAGCGATATCTCCTGTGGAACACAGTTTTGGATGATATATATATGGTTACATCAAAGATGAATTTCTCTACATCCTGGGTGAAGCAGCTGCAAACTTTATACAGATGATGTTGCAAGAGGATCATGCATCAAATTGCCGGAACGCAAATATCGTGCATGTGAACAGCTGCGTCTTGGTGTTGAATTTTGTTAAGAATTCGCCAATTTTCACTGAGTTTCACCATTTATTGAACTCATGATAATAATGTTTTCAACGTTTCAAATTTATTTTACAATACATCAGTACATGTATAAACAGTACCTTTGAAAAGTATGGACTATTTTGCAAAATCTAGTTTAGAACAGTTGACTGAAGTAAGTGGCTACATTTACACTAGTGAGTCTAAACTTTTTGATGGGTAGTATAGCTGGAATATTGCTGAGTGCGGTGTTAAACACCAAACAAACATACCTGTCTTACATACCTGTCATGGTGGAGAGGTCTGGTATAGCCTTGAGCACTGCGTCTTTGTACGTGGCTAACTTGGACTGGTCGGGGCAGAAGACTCGAATCATTTCCACAGTAGTTGTGTGCATGGTTCTGGCCGCGTCCACCATTTCCCTCGCCGCCTCCTCGTATACTTCTTCAAGAGAACCCCGCAGCATATCTGTTGAATATTGACTCATATATGACATTTATGTTATATCGACCAAATTCCTATGTTAATCAAACCAGGTGCGTGCCATCCATCCTTGCGGTACCTCTGAGAGGAAAAGCATATCAGATAAAAAACGTGATGGACATTCGTCTTCTTGCAGGAACTGGCTTTCTAAAACAAGTAGAAAGAACAACCTCAAAAACCAGATTTTTTTTCACCTTTAACTCTCTCACTCAATCACAACAGCCAACGGTATAAACCCCCAATTTCTATTACATGAGGGTAGGCTTGAGACAACGTATTTTATTACTTCCGATCAGTTTATTCTGCTCTCACTGAGCATTATGATAAACTCGAAGACAAGAATACAAGCGCCCTTACTGTCGTGATCAAGATAAAAGTAAGGATTATTGTAATGATCTATTTAACCCACATACCAGGTGGAACAGCTGGGAAAGCAATGGACGTGTACTCGTTGGTCTCATCCACGAGTAGGATACATTTCTTTATAGTTTTCTTCCAACTTCCGAAATGTTTAGGTGCAGTGTGTAGGATGTTTTTGCACTGTAAACCCGGAGCCGTGGTAAGAACCACTCCATTCTTCTTGATGACACTGTCTGTAAACATAATAACTTATGACATCATGACACCCACGGGTGGCACCCATCATAAACAAATGCAAAGGCTAGTCAATCGTTTACCTGAATAAACGCGGGAATCTGTTGTACAATCATTTTTGTCACTGGTGGGTCAAATTTGGAAATGTATTCCACATTATTAATCAAAAGACTGTTTCATGAACTTTGAATACTCAACAGACTAGGGTTGAATTGGGCCCATTAGGTGTTTTCGATCTATTTAGTATTTCCAGATGAAACGAAGGCGAGATTTGTTCCCAGAACTGTTGTTCCTTACCAAATCGCGCTTGATAGGACTAGTGCCTATCTTTTGAGTTTTGCTTTTTTCTTTTGTTCTGTGTTTTTCTGGCGTGTGCCTGTATTTTATAAAGGTAGTGAGGGAGTACCTGTAAGGTTAACATTGTCTTGACTTTGCGTGTGTTTGGTAAGGGTGCATTATGCACTTCCCCTTTATAGTCATCACTAATGTGATATTATGTGATAAATGTACATCATTTATGTTAAACTATTTGCAAACGGGATCAGTGGGGGATATGGAAGATTTTGTCATCTTCGTGAGGGATGACAGAAACTGTCTCTTCCCAAGTTGCCTAAAGTGGTTAATACAGTAAGGTACGTTTATATCGAACTGGAATACAGAATGGTTTTGTACCAGCAAAATGATTTATATTTAAGTCGAAATACGTACGACGAACTACGGTTATAGTGAACTAGAATAGTGGTCCCTTTGTTCAAGTAGATTGTGGTAACATTGTTCAAATGTACAAACCTTCATCCTGACATTCTTCAACAAAACTAGTGCCACATTTTAATCTCAAACTTGCTGAAACGTCACCTGAACAGAACAGACAAATGTAACATATATACTAGGTGTCATTAATAAAGGGTCAAATCATATATAGCACATGTTTCTCAGAATAGAACTAAGAGTGTCATCATAATGTTTAATGTGTTGACAAAGTTGACACATCGTGACCTACAGACAAAGCGTTCAAACAGCCCTAGAAAACATCAGTTTGTATAGACATCCCCCCCCCCCATTGAATATGACAAACATGAAGCACTCGGTCAGTCCATATCTTGTGTACCCTCCTCGTGCGTCCAAGACACAGGTGCACCTTGTTCTCATGCTCCTTATCAAGTTCAAAAAGAAAGCTTGCGGAATAGCATTCCATTCTTCTACAAGAGCTCTGTGGAGTCCTGGGAGATCCACTGTTGCTAGGTGACGTGTGTACACACGTCGACCGAGTTCATCCCAGGCATGTTCAATTGGGTTGAGGTCTGGAGAGGGTGATGGCCACTCCATCCGCTCTGCACCCTGCTGCCTAGAGAATCCCGTGACAATCCTGTCCCTGTGAAGCCTAGCTTTGTCTTCTTGCAGTAAAGAGGGTCAACCATAAAACCATGCACAGCTTGCAGGAACAGTACTGCTATAGGAGCCAGAATCTCGTCCCGATAACTCTGTCGGGTAAGATTACTAATTGCAGTAGAGTACGTCTAGTAGGAGTTAATCATAGAAGGGCAAATTGAATCTACTTTCATCTGTGAAGAGCACACGTGACCATTGACGTTGATTCCAGCGGCCATAATGTCTACTCCATCTCAAACGCGCCTGCTTGTGACTTGGTATTAGTGGTACGCGAACTGCAGGTCGCCTATAGCGGAGTCCAGCTACCCTAAATCGTCGACGAACGGTGCTCCTTGATATCCTTACGTTGTTGATATTGAAGTCTGAAGATCTACTGTGTTAAGGAACCTGTTATTTAACGCAGTGATCACCATGTGCTTATCATTTCGGGCGACCTGAGCCACGTGCATATCCCACCCATTAGCTTGAAATCTCTGCCACGGTCTACCAACAGCGCTCTCACTCACATTAAAGCGGACAGCAACCTGCCGCTCAGTTTGACCAGATTCCAGAAAGCCTATAGTCTGACCCCTTTCAGCAAATGTAAAGAAACCCGTCTCATTTTAAGCTGCGATTTCAAACAGGAAGCTGAATAGTGAACGACTGTGAAAAAAGTATCAATGCATGTGTATTGTCCTCCATTTTCCATGGCTAGAGCGACTTGCACGTGCAAATCATTGAATTAAGTGGCAGGTGGATTTCCATGCTAACAATTTAGATAAAAAATGTGCCATTTGAACCGGACTTTTTCGGACGTTAAAGAACTGACATTTCAATTGCCTGGTGTGTTTTTTTCCATGCTGTTAAGAAAGTTTGTAAAACATTCAGTTGTATATATATATTTCAAACAAAATCAAAGATTTTACAACTTTTTCAGAAATAATGTTACCAATAGCTTGGCCCTTCATTAAGGGTGCCGGGAGTAATACTATAAATGTGGTTGGTACTTCGATAAGGGAAAAACATTGTAAGTAAAAAATGTTATTATAGAGCTATAACTTGAAGTTTCAAGTGTTTAGATTGAAAATTGTTTTGTAAAAGTAAGGCAGTATTAGAAACAGAACACCATGTGTTACACACATCAGGGCACTGAGTTCTGAATATTTTCCCACCTGTAAAAAATTGTCCTACCTGAATCAAATGACAGTTGTTTTGTTGTGGGGTGAACGATGACATCCACACAATCGTCAGTTATCTCCCCCTTCAAGAAGAACGAGCATCAGCTTGCCAATCGGAATGGTTTCTATGGAGACATGATTGGTATTTGTCAATTTCAGTTTGGCTGTCACAAATGGTCTATATACCTTTACTGATTTTTGCACCAAATACTATACCTGAACTCTTATTTGCAGAAGCCGTAGCTTTCTGTAGGTGTCGTTTATAAGCCTGAAATGGTAAAGAACTATCCTGTACACGACCAGTAATGGTTTCAGTAAAGAAGACAAATCAAAGATTCCAATTATAAAAGAAACGTTACACACAGATATAAAATAACACACCCATCATATGCGTCACTATGTTACTTATCTGATAAAATAACTTGATATAATCAATACCACATGTAAGACAAGTGTGTCAGCCTGGATAGTAGAGGTATTCGCTGGTTCTGGTACTGCCGTAGGCATAGTTCCACCTCATCCGAGATATGTCCTATGATGGTAGGAGAAGGGTAAGGTCTTGGGAAACAGCTTTGCAATAGGGTGGCATTATCCTGGTGCATCTTGGCGTCACGTCCTACATTGTCACAAAGTTATGTGTCCCGATAAATGTCTGGCAAACTACTTTTGTTCCTGTTTGCAACACGTGACTTGTTCTACGCATGATATTACTGAAATATCGCCGACGTGTCTTTCAATTGTAACTCACTCACACGATGCATGTGGGAACAGTGAATTACGACTTTATGGGCGAGGTGATGTCTACGTATTTAGTGATGCATTCAGTAATTTCAGAATATACGTACATGTATGAAGCACACTTACTTTTTCCGTTACTATCGTGTCATCTCAACCTTCAAGGCTTCAGTCCATTTTCTCACAAATACTAACACATGTTACTTGTTGTTTACTACGGTATATGAAATATTACACTTCTTCATAGCTAAATGGTCAGTTTATAAATACATGAGTTGTCAGTTTATAATCTATTTATAGGAATGATGATATCATGCGAGAAAGTGAATTGGCAATGACACAGACACATTAAAGTCAACCTTTCGCATGAAAAACTTCAGGTACCTACTTCTTCAAAGTCGAGGTCTTCTGGATAACCGACGACATGCACGTCCACAACAGAAAGAGGAACATTGTCAAACTCCCGCACAGTGTCAATAATGGCCGCTGCTGTCACGTACTTTGGGTAGCCAAGATTGCCAGATCCGAGGGCAGGAAAGGCAATGGATTTGTGTCCCTGAGTCGAAGCATTGGTGATGCAATCACTGACAACTTGTCTCAACACCTTTAAGAAACCCCGAAAAAAGCAACGGATACTGTCAACTCTGACGATGTGTCTGTTCGTGTTTAGTATTACTCCGCTTTTAGTAAAATTCCAACAATATCATGGAGGAGGGGATGAGCTTTACACGCTATTACACATAGGCTACATCATCGCCCGTCTGACAAAGACCAGTACTGTATTAATCAATTTTACTGTAATCAGAGAGCTCTCGAACTAAGAAACATTTCAATGTTGTTGCCAGCAAGATTTCCGTAATTAAAGATATAAAGTAAAAAATATTAGAAAAGGAAAATATCTAAAACCAGCCTTACGTCGTCTGGCCTGCACCTATCGCTCTTCCAGTGGGGCAGGCAACAGTGATATATAGCTTTACACTTCAGTTTTCCTCCAGATGTCTCAACTATCTCAGCAACACCTAATCCTGCTGGGCATTTATTCCTACACTCTTCTCCTATCTCTTTCCCTGCAGCCTTCAAAATGCATCTGGAAAGTTGTCCAGTCTGCATGTCAAGATTTCGTCCAAGGGAATTAACGATGACGTCATCCTGCAAATGAACCGTGAAGATCAAGATTAGAATTGGTCTTAAGAATCCCATGCTTGTCATAAGAGGTGACTTACGGGATCGGGTGGTCAAGCTCACTGACTTGGTTGACACTTATGTCATTAAATCCCAATTGCGTTGATCGATGCTCATGCTGCTGATCACTGGATTGTCTGGTCCAGACTCGATTACCGACCGCCGCCATATGGCTGGAATATTGGTGAGTGCGGCGTTAAGACAAACAAACAAACAAACAATCAAACAAACAAACAAACAAACAAACAATCAAACGAACAATCAAACAAACAAACAAACAAACAATCAATCAAACAAACAATTAAACAAACAAACAAACAAACAAACAAAACAAAACCAGTTATTTATAGTTAAAACTCCTCTGGTCCCTTCCGGGTCAGTCATTGTTTAAAAAAGTGAACTCACTGCGACCTCAGTTATCTGTTGCTTGAGAAAGGACAAGTTGATATGTGTTGTAATAACTGTAACAAACAAACAGTGTCATATAACGTGGTAGGAGCAGTAAGTGTAGAGAACGATGTACTGCTTGACGCACAGTATCTTACGGTTTCCAGAACCAGAGACGTCTTAACTCAGAGACCATATATGGTCTCTGGTTAAATATATTAACACGTTTTCTGTACGTCCTGCCCTGTCCAAAATATAATTGTGAAACGGGCTCGAGCGGGATAGAACATGTGACTTTTGTAAAATGTACGATGCTAGTTCGATCATAAACAGTTCTCGGTACGTCTGTATCGTCTTTACCCCGTCCCCAGAGAATTGGTATTACGTTTAGACTAGTTAAAATTGTCCGTAAACCCCCTGTGAACAACCTTTTCAAGCAGTTCAATCCCAACCTTAAGTCAGTTTATTTCCGTTGTGAATTAGACCAAACTCGTTCTTAACTCGACCAACTCGTTTTCAGGCAGTTCTTCCCGTTCGCACTCTGTTGTCACTCCGTTCTTAGTGCGTGCAATCGCGATAACCATCGCGTCCTGACGATATTTCTCTAAGTACCTTATTCCCGTTCTCAGTTTCAAGGCGGAGTTCCTCGCGAACATTTGATAATAATTCCTCGCAATCAGTTGATGATAATGTCCCACAACTATTCGCCTTACAGGTTTAAACCAGTTCCACACCCAACATGTTCTTGTTCTTTTCCTCCTTTCTTGTCTACCAACTCATTGTACTCTTGCTCTGCTTCCAGTTAAAATTGCAGAAAATCAGCATTCATCATGTTGACAGGTGCAAATTTGTTCATGTTTCACAGGTAGAAATCTCTATCCCAAATGACGAACGTTTTAAAAACACAGGTACCTTCAAAGTTGTCAGATCGTACTGCACACGGTGTTGACGACGTGAGAAGTACATAAACGTAATGAAAACCCATTGCGAACTTTTAGAACCGTGTAGGAACCTACTACGAACTTCTTCAAAACAATTAATTTTGTTTTGAACACATTTGCCCGGAATAGCAACTAAGGACATAATGCGGGCGAGTTGGGTCTGTCTGCGAACGGGATGGACGTGGTGGAAACTGTGTACAAACGCATTGAGATTGATGCCCGACTGCAGTACATCCGCAATTCCGTTTGCAGTACGGCAATCTCGTTTTATGTACGTTGACACTCCGTCCAATTTTAGAACGGGTAAAACGTTGGACATGTTCAACGCTCTGGAGCACCCTTCCGTCCCTGCGACTGAGCCCGTCCATAAAGTTATTTAACATACTGTGAACAGGTGTCACTACGTCCAGTCCGTTCGCACACAGTTCTTGCCCGATCCGAACTTTTTTCAAGGCCGTAATGAGAACGGGTTTGGTGTGATTGGGGTATAATATTGTACCTCCAGTAACTGTAATTGCTCGATGTTTAAATACGATGTATTTTTCAGCGAGTGGCAGCCATGCGATATTATCTTATTCAACAATACAAACGTGTGCGGATTCCTGGCATGTCAAGAGAATATCCGAAGCAAACTGTTTTCCATCATTTTGTGAAAGAAATACTTTTTCCAAAACATTTCAAGCTCTTCAACCCCGTGGATCACTTGGTCGGCTTCAAGCCTATCTTCAAACCAACAATTTCGGATCCTGATCGTATCCCAACTGCGTAGATCGATGCTCATGATGTTGATCACTGGATTGTCAGGTTTATTAGATTATTTACAGTCCGCCGCCATATAACTGGAATATTACACAACTTTAAACAACAAACAAAGAAAGCGACTTTCCCACCAACTCACCAGGTTCAAACTCTTTTACTTCTATGGTGCATCCTTCCTGTTCCTGAAGAGAGTTCATCACACTTTTCCCCTCATCGCACTCAAAGAACGCCAGGATCTGCGGCTTTTCGAATCTGTACGTTTCTGCGTAGGTACCAGCCATTCTTGTGGGATGTCTGCCCCGACTAAAGTACAATTCGTATACAACTGAACAATAAATTTCAATGCAATACCCTATTTTGTCTTGCAGCAGAGGCCTTTCAAGTAAACAACTGGCCTACCTTTGCATGTGTTTGCCACTTCTGTCATGGTTCTACAGAGTACGCTCTGTGGCAGACACCTGGTATCGTCACTATTAGAGAGTGATTCATAAGCGAATGGAGTATAGCAGTTTTAGTTTTGATTATATCCGTATGTCAATGAGATGTCAATGTCATCCCAGGGTCGTACTGGTATGCACTGGTTTAGTGTAAACATAAAATGAATACGTGTTTTCGTTACCTGGAAAAGTTCGCCAAGATAAAACAAATATGACCTACTTTTAGCCCCCAATGTGCGTGGTGTGTTTCATATGCTACGAATCAGGAGCTCCTTTCACGAACCTTTACTAAAGATAACCTTAACTCCTATTCTTTAACATTGCGCTAAGGTTATCTTAGTGACTTACGATCCTTGTGATGAAAAAGGTTTCGTTGCGTTTTATACGGCGGCTTGTACATGATATAAATACACATTACGATCCATACATGCTGAGTATTGTAAAGTAAGTCTTCCAATAGTTGTCGTGTGCATATATAGTCTAATGATAGGCGACTTCCGGGTTTGAGGACGATATGTCAGACAGATATGCGATTTAAACCCTTGCAATTCTCTGACAGACAAAAGCTTTACTTCGTCTTGCGAGTGTATGGACATAGTGGTCCGGAGGATGACCGAACGATGGGTGTTATGGAAAACTGTAATAAAATGCTGGTTTGGTTCACTGGAGACTGGAGTCGAAGGATAGAAACAATATGCCTTGGGACATAATTGAATATAAGCATGTTCACATATGTGCAGACAGGCCTGCAAACACACTAGCACACACGCCCGCAAGCACCCACACACATGTGCGAGGCATAAACATTCGTACGCACCATACACATGCACATGTACACACGTACATAACCATAGTCTACACTTACACACATAGAGATACTCCATACACATGCACATGTACACACGTATATAACCATAGTCTACACTTATACACATACAGATTCTCCATACATATGCACATGTACTCAAGTATATAAACATAGTCTACACTTATACAGATAGAGATACTACATACACATGCATATGTACACACGTATATAACCATAGTCTACACTTATACACATAGAGATACGCCATACACATGCACATGTATTCAAGTATATAACCATAGTGTGCACATATACACATACAGATAAGCCATACACATGCACATGTACTCAAGTATATAACTACAGTCTACACTTAAACACATAGAGATACTCCATACACATGAACATGTACTCAAGTATATAACCAAAGTCTACATTTAAACACACAGAGATACGCCATACACATGCACATGTACACAAGTATATAACTACAGTCTACACTTATACACATAGAGATACTCCATACACATGAACATGTACTCAAGTATATAACCATAGTCTACACATACACACATACAGATACGCCATACACATGCACATGTACACACATATATAACCATAGTCTACACATATACACATAGAGATACACCATACACATGCACATGTACTCAAGTATATAACCATAGTCTACACATATACACATACATATACGCCATACACATGCACATTTAAACACATAGAGATACGCCATACACATGCACATGTACTCAAGTATATAACCATAGTCTACACTTATACACATACAGATACGCCCTACACATGCAGATGTACACACCTATATAACCATAGTCTACATTTAAACACATACAGATACTCCATACACATGCACATGTACTCAAGTATATAACCATAGTCAAGATATATACACCAACGAACTACTGTACAACCATAACCCATGTCAGATATATACACCAACCATCAAGTGTACAACCAAAGCCCATGTAAGATACATACACCAACCATATACTGTACAACCACAACCCATGTAAGATATATACACCAACCATCAACTGTACAACCACAGCCTATGTAAGATACATACACCAACCATATACTGTACAACCACAACCCATGTAAGATACATACACCAACCATATACTGTACAACCACAACCCATGTAAGATATATACACCAACCATCAACTGTACAACCACAGCTCATGTAAGATACAAACACCAACCATCTGCTGTACAACCTCAACCCACGTCAGATACATATACCGTTCACACAACAAACGGTGTCTGAATCACACTTACCAGCATGTGGCTTGAGACTGTGAATGATTTCTACCAAATCAAATCTTTAACTGAAGTGACCACAGGAGACACCCGCGGAGTGGTGTAACGTGACTTATTACTTCCTTGTTGACTGTGTCATATCATAAACAAGGCCTCGCCCTTTTTTTGTCTGCTGATCTATGTATGTATGCATTGTTTACGCGTTAGGTTTTCAGAGACACAACTTTTTTTAATCTTACACCTTATTCCTTACTCATCCCATTTGTCATGTCGGGGCACCATGACCTGATATCAGTCTAGTCACCGGCCCTGATCACACAGTCCAGCTAAATAGACCCTTTACCATAAACCGACCGATGGGATGCAAAGGGTAATTGCTGGTATTGTCATAGAAGTTCACTGTGAATCAAAGCTACCGCATTTCATGTCGAATCCTATGTTTTCAGATCAGAAAAATAAATACACGGTCTTGTATGTTCGGTTTCTTTTTCAACTGCCAAACACTCAATAGTACATTGTAACCTTTATCAGAGTTCAACAACATGACTATTATGATTTTAAACAAAAATAGCATGTGTCTTTTACATGGATTCATCACTATTTCATAGTGATACCACTTTGGTAGTGTAAAAAGTGACACGTCGTTGTCCTGACAGGTTCGTTGACGTGCCTGGTACTTGTCATCGTGCCCCAATGCGTATATATGTTACAGAGAATATGTCAAATCAGTGATTTTGTAAAAATAACATTTATAGATTTAAAATAGCTGCATAAATACGTTATAAAACATCACTATCCGATGTTGCATCAGTGTTCAATTGCCAAGATCATGCAATGGTTCAGAGTACCTTCTGTGATATCTTTTTGAAACGAAGTCACGTCAGTCAAACAACACTCATATGTATCAACATTTGTTTTTGCAAGAGAGGGAAGAGTGATATCGCGAGTTACATATAACCCGAGACTTGTAACATTTGAACCTCTGTGTCTGACATCTTTTTGTGCCACTACATTTATATTTCACAAAACCCCGTCAACCACATACAGACTCTCTCTGGACTGCAGATCTCAGCGATTCAAGTTTCTCAGTCGACATATCTGCAATAGTGTAGAGAGATGTGGCACACACATCAAACTGGTTGCGTGAATACTTTCCACACAAGACACCGGCTTTAACAGCAAGTGTGTACATGCCGTTGTCAGTAATGGTCATTACAACTCCTACCAAATTCCTTGGATCGGCTCTCCATCTGCCAAAACCAGGAATTGGTATTGTCACATTGTCACCCACTGTAACCTCAGAGAGAACAATCTTGCTCCGTTTCACCATTCTCTCTGCTTGAAATGTTGACATATTCTTCCCATAATGTTATATACATACCACACAACTAAACAACTAAACAAATTGAATATTAATTTTGTAGCTGAGTATGAATGGAAGTTTATGACATTTTCAAAACAAAGCTATCACTATCATAATTTATTACACGATCTAATGAAAATGAGATGGATTTACTGTATATGGATTGCGTTCTGAGTCAACTGTCGTTTGTAATCTTCAAGAACCGCTCTTAAGTAATCCAGCATAGCACAGACCGTGGTGGAGGGAGTTTAAAATACACAAGCAAGCACATGCACCTCAAATACCGTCAAGACCAGCTGTTGATAAAAACAATAAACTTGCTGTTAGGTAAACATTGTTACCACTGACAGCTATTGTATGTTAAACTGGTAACTGTACTACCTCAGTACTGCCGTGCTATTGAGTAACGCCATTGTAATTGCTTTGCAGGAATTGGCATTGATTTGTGAACCAAATAAATTCGATAATGCAAATGTTAATTAGATAACATTTCTTTGCTGTTATTTTGTTTCACCGCTGAATTATCCAGCTTTTCTGCATGTGGCTTGAGGTGTAATGTGAGATGCGAGGCAATAGCTATTTCCCTGTATATACACAATGATAAAGTGACAGAAAATTCTACAACAAGCCACGTGTTTGTAGTATCCAATAGCAGCTTCCACAACTTTCTGTCTAATTTTAGCACACCACTGCCCCTCAATGACTATTCACTTATAGAATATCTTACATAGGGTACATTGTTACAAAAACATAACACTGCCCCTCAATGACAATCCATTTATACAATCTCTTACATGGGGTACATTGTTACAAAAACATAACACTGCCCCTCAATGACAATCCATTTATACAATCTCTTACATGGGGTACATTGTTACAGAAACATAACACTGCCCCTCAATGACAATCCATTTATACAATCTCTTACATGGGGTACATTGTTACAAAAACATAACACTGCCCCTCAATGACAATCCATTTATACAATCTCTTACATGGGGTACTGTAATAACCAAGTGGCTTGATTCTTTAATGCTTTATTCTTGTCTTCTTATTTCTTGATACATTTCTTGATACAAGTTCAGTTAAATGCAGATTGACTGAAAGAGATGAAAATCTCTCTTACTTTTAACATATGAAAATTCAATGTTAACCAGCTTCACTTCAATGGAACTCCACAGCATATGAACATAAAGGTTAAGTATGGTAAGGTGAGCTAACATGGTGACATACTCAACACATGGGGAAAACAAGTGACTGTGCTCAGAATAGATATCACAGAAGTACTGCAACCTTAACATACTAAATATATATATTTATATATATAAAGCATTATTGCATTTAAGGTAACCACTTTATGTCCGAGTCACATGTGTAGGTGGCTTACCATTGTTTTAGACCTCTATAGCTTGTGGACTTGGTGACTTGAGCATGTGCATGCTGAGAGCACATGGCATGATATACATGGCCCAAGGCATTTACCTCCCCTTAACAGATATGGAAGGGTAACTTATAGACTGGTGTATCAAAAACATAGAATCTTAAATGAAATATGAATTTAAATTAGAAACTTAAGTGAAATGGGAATGATACAAATTTGGAACTTAAGGAAACGAAAAATGATTCTCTCTTTTTGAGTAATTAGTTGACTTTGGCCACAACAGGTACATTGTAACAAAAACATAACCCTGCCCCTCAATGACAATCCATTTATACAATCTCTTACATGGGGTGCATTGTTACAGAAACATAACACTGCCCCTCAATGACTATCCACTTATACAATCTCTTACATGGGGTACATTGTTACAAAAATATAACACTGGCCCTCAATGACGAAACACTTATACAATTTCTTACATGGGGTACATGGCTACAAAAACATAACACTGCCCCTCATTGACGACACACTTATACAATCTCTTACATGGGGTACACTGTTACAAAAAAATAACACTGCCCCTCAATGACGACACACTGATACAATCTCTTACATGGGGTACATGGCTGCAAAAACATAACACTGCCCCTCAATGACGACCCACTTATACAATCTCTTCCATGGGGAACATTGTTACAAAAACATAACACTGCCCTCAATGACGACACACACTGATACAATCTCTTACATGGGGTACATTTTACAAAACATAACACTGCCCCTCAATGACGACACACTTATACAATCTCTTACATGGGGTACATTGTTACAAAACATAACACTGCCCCCTCAATGACGACACACTGATACAATCTCTTACATGGGGTACATTTTTGCAAAAACATAACACTGCCCCTCAATGACGACACACTGATACAATCTCTTACATGGGGTACATTGTTACAAAACATAACACTGCCCTCAATGACAATCCATTTATACAATCTTTCTTACATGGGGTGCATTGTTACAAAAACATAACACTGCCCCTCAATGACTATCCACTTATACAATCTCTTACATGGGGTACATTGTTACAGAAACATAACACTGCCACAAAGGTGTCGATACACAGAGTCAAGTTTCTTGGCTGCAAAATTCTGAACTTGTCTTGGTCTAACGTTACAAACCTGACATCGGGTATGCTTATGGCCAAAGAAGTGAAGTATTTGATCACTAGCCTGAATGGTGAAGAAAATATGGCTGACGATAGATTGGCTTTGATTGAAGATAGAAACTTATGTTCGGGTTCTAAAGAAAATAGAATGCTAAAGAAAAACGTTAATCTGTCACCCTGGCCTACACCACCCCCACAATTTGTTACCCATTGCACACGTGTGAGATGAAATGGATCGACATATCCTCCATCTCTTTGCATATCTTCCTCAATATGCTGGACACATTCACCATTGATGGCTTGAACTTGTTTGCGAACCCCATTATTTTGGTGTGGTCCATTTAGGAGATAAACATCATGTGTTGGCCAATTACCTGGTGTTACTGATTATTTGAAGCACGGAAGCACTACGCTTTCTAGTATGCTGTTTGGACCAAAATTATAACAGTTCCCTTGGATTCAGGTAGTGCTTGATTCATGGCCATGTATATGTCAGGGTAGAGATTGCGATCTGGTAGAATCGGAGATTCTACAAGTAGAGATTGCGATCGGAGTCTCTACCAGTAGAGATTGCGATCAGAGCCTCTACTGGTAGAATCTCTGATCTTACTAGTAGAGATTGCAATCGTAGTCTCTACTGGTAGAGACTACGATTATATGGAATAACCTATGCAAGCAAGTGCAAGCTTATGCAAGCAAGTATAATAAGTGGGGATAATGTTTTCCTATTATTTGCCAGTTATAATTGAACTTATTTATTGTTATCTTGTTAACTTTATTTGTTAAGCATGTTTTGGAGTGAGGAATTTTGTATTTGTTTTTTGAGTGGAGTCCAAATTTGGCTGCTTGGTCTCATGATGTAAATACAGTGTTACAAACCATTTTTATTTTTTATTTTGATATTGTTTACAGTGAGGTGTTAAATGTTTGTTATCAAAGTCTCAGTTAAAAAGTAGGAAGTTCATTCAGATGTATTTCAAAACTTATGATCAGTAATTGTTATAAAAACACGGTGGGGAAATGACCAGGTGGGGATATGGCAGATGCGGTAATGACCTGGTGGGGAATTGCCCTACACCTATCCTCCCAAAATGCCGACATGCCAAGACACCTATAGCTTATAACAACAAACCAATTCTGTAGTTCCTGGAGCAGTGGTACAATAAGCCAACATGCTTGTTCACCAATTCAGTTTTCTTTAGAAATATATAATATGTTTAAACAAACCTATCTTAAGTTAATTAATATAATCGTTTACTCAGTTTCAGTCAGTCTTAATCTGTTAATCTCAAACTGATTAAATACCTGACCTGCCTTACTTGGACCTGTTGTTATTAAACAATAACAGTTGAAATGCATAGTACTGTTCAGAAAAAGTGTCTTTGTTGTTTACCCACAGATCACTCAGATTTTCTACCAGTTGAAGACGATTGCAGCCTCTACTACTAGTAGGATCGGAGTTTCTACCAGTTGACTTGGAAAATGTACTGGTAGAATCTCCGATTCACCCAGTAGAGACTACGATTACAATCTCAACTAGTAGGATCGGAGATTCTACCAGTAGAGACTCCGATCGCAGTCTCTACTGGTAGAGACTCCGATCGCAGTCTCTACCCTGACATATATATAATGACCTTGAATAAGAATATATTATTCTTGATATAATAATGTTTTCAATGTATTCAGACCATTGCATCAAAATTCCCTGAAATTTTATTAATGGCAACTTTCTACTTTCTGAGGAGATTCAGATATCCGGAAAAAACCGCCACTATCCTGATAGGACAGGCTCGATTAGATGACAGTGCACATGGTGTATGTCTGGACAATCTTGATGTAAGTAAGAACTGAACTTGCATATCAATAAAGCACTAAGGTCGGCTTCTGTGGACATAGCAAGCGTAAGACTTCATCAGTGACTACTGTACCGGTTGATGGCTTCCTATGGAATCCTCTAGAAGGGACATTGTCGCGTTGTCGCCCTCACAAAACAAGCAAAATTAACCAAACTGTGACACGCCACAAAGGCGACATTTTGCCATTTGTCGCATTGTCGCGCTTTGAAGAATATTCGTTCAGTCATCCAAAGGGCGCCAGTGACTGGTTTTGTGATGGCGACAACGCGACAGTGTGAAAACGTGACAATATGCCTTCTAGGGATTCCACAGGTTTCAGACAAGTAGGCGTGAGGTAGTATGTATCGCATGTTATAACCTGGTGTGAAGAGTGACGCAACCATTCAACAGCTGACATATCATCGTATATAAGTGTTATTAGCGCTGACTAACGTGAAAATTAAAATTCATTTATTTGTTGTTTACAGCAGTATTCAGCTATGTTATTGTGTCTGGACCAGACGATCCAGTGATTGACATCTCGCAATACGATGACCATCTACCAGGTGGTCCAGGGACCGTTAGTCGCATCATACGACAAGCATGAGTCACTGAAGACCTCAGTTCTCACCCGTTAATCAACATTTACTCATACAAAGAATTCAAAATACAATTTTCGTTAATAACATCATCATCCTCATGCATTCAGTTTTCCACAGGGTAGTGACGTCACAAAATCAGCCCCTGTCTTTATCTTGTTCAGACAAGGAAGCCTGCTTCATCCATCGGTACATGCAGGTGACAGTTTTTACCAGTAGCCATAGCTTCGCTGCAAGCTACCGGCGAAACTGAAAAAATGGACCTGTTTCATGAAAACCAAATACAGATGCCAGAGTGTTGGTATTCCCCCAATACCAACGACGGTAAATGTTGTGCATCATCATCATCATGATTGCATTCAATTAAGCCAGACATCCACGTGAACCCGATCTCAAATACAGCAAACAACGACGCTTAGAAAGATTACTAATATAACATATGTTACAACTCGGCACTAGATCATATGTGTCAAATGACACCGACAGATGTACATTGAACATCCTTTTCATTTCGCTTTACCTGTTTTGTGAGCTCCTACATCCAGGTGCGCGCTTTGACATATTCATGAGAAAGTGAAATAATAATGCTTTATATGCATTATATGCTTTATATGTTCATGCTGTTCGTTCTGGTAAGTAAACTGCATTGTTAGGGTATAGCGTGACCCATATTGTCTAATACGTCTCTGTAAGTCTTTGAGAAACAGACCCGTGAAGATGGGGCTTAGAATTGGTCTTCAGGGTCTTCATTGGTCTTCATGCTTGTCGTAAGAGGCGACTACCGGGATTGGGTGGTCAGGCTCGTTGATTTGGTCAACACATGTCATCGTATCCCAATTGATCGATGCTCATGCTGTTGATCACTGGATTGTCTGGTCCAGACTCGATTATTTTTACAGACAGCCGTCATATAGCTGGAATGTTTCTGAGTGCGGTTTTAAAGAACAGAGCAGCCAACTAACCTAGGTTGCATCCAGAATTTATTATCTCTTTAGAAATGGTTTTCTATGAACAAATGTTGAGGCTCATGGTTTCAAACATCTGGTAGTACAGCTGTCCAGTCTCCTCATCTCTCCAAGATTCTCTTTGTGTGCTCATTTTATGAGAGAAACTCGGGATGTACAGTGAGAAACTGATGCGGCATGCGGTAGGTCCGTAAATAATACGAATAACACATAACACTCGCACAAGAAAAATGGTAATTTCCAAAAATTCAAATTTGAAATATCATCTTCCAAAAAATCCAAAATTGGAAAGATGATGATTCCAAGGCTTGGAAATTTGGGAAGGATTTTACCACTACTTCTTTCAATTTCTCCTTTTCCCAAGGATCACCGGCCCATGAGTGTATAGACTGAACTATTTCACGAATCTTTGATCTGTTAGAGTTCTTGTATTGTTGATATACATAATGTATCTTGCATATGATAAATTTATTCATGAAAACCGCAGGAATAAGCCATTTTTCTCATATTATCCCTTTGTGCTTGATATCAATGCAACTGCGCCTCACGTGTGAAGTGATACATTTTGTAAAGTTGGGATTATGTTTAGAGTAAGTGTTTATTATTCGCCGTCCTATCTTAGACTAACTAGGAACCAATTCTATATATTAATTTAACTCTCACCGCATCTGCATTCTTCTTGTTCTATGTGTCAAAAAAATTGATATGGACTGTTCTATTAATCGCTAGTATGGCGAGCATTTTCAAAAAGTCAGTTTCAAGTGTATGTTTTAGTTGTTATCCACAAAAGCGCAAATATAAGTTTAATATTTCCCTCTCAATGTTCGTATGAATACACAAAATCCATACACCTATGCATATATGGACTATATAACAGTGTACCATTTAAAACTTTGGGACTCAAGAGCTAGAGACTAACTCCAGTATAATTTTGGAACTGTCTAGAGTGTGAGTCAGTTTTAGTTTCTTGACGCTTTTGCCACACATTCCAGCAAAATGGGGTATAATGGGCTCTACACATTGTACCCACTGGGTCTCGGTGTGACGAGCTGAACGCTTTAATCCATCACACTACTCCCTGGCCTCCGCCCCATTCTCCACAGAATGGCAAGAGGCAAGTAATGGCATAGTAATTTATCCAGGGCGACATATCTTTAAAACAATTTTATGGGTATCAGTTCATTTGAGCTCCATTCTGCAAAACCTGGATCGCAAAAAATAAAACCAATAACAGTACCATGCCCATATCAAATGTGTAAAAAGATACGAATGCATTCTGATAGAATCTTTGAATTAAACTATGGCAGCAATATGTTATATAATTAGATTCAGGTTTTGCCTCTGTAGGTATTCCAACGTCGTATATTACTAGATTCATAAGCGCATATTGCAGCATTTTCAATGTGGAGTTTAAATATATTAAATTACTGCAATGACATTGACGATTATACACCATTTAAATATGTTGTGCAGTGACATCAAACAAATTTATTTTGTGTCTGATCTGTTTTGTAAAGAATTAATACTCACTTCAGAAATGATATTTTCAATTGCAGGGTTAATTTATTCATGTATTCATGAAAGCCCGGACTGGTTTATAATCACACCTACATGAATACATTATTCATATTTATAACACATTTGTGCTTGATCCTTCTGTTATACGCTGAGGAACCGCATGTTTACAGGTCCTAAGAATCATAGGGAAAAGACCAGCTAACGTCCTCATCCTGCATTGATATCAACGACAGAAATACAAGATTTCTTTGGTCCATTGCACTGCAGGTAACCATATCAAAGTGGGGTGAATTTCAAAAGACAGATAGAAAATGTCGGATCGTTACAGAGATGCCAGGTTGAACTTCAATCTTCGGAAGACAATGACACCGCAGCAAATAGCAGACATGTATAACGACTTCGCCGACGAGTATGAAGAGGTATGTGATATGTGTTACTTCATGTTAGGGGCGAGTCATGGTTCTATTCCACTTCCGAGATAAATATTTGACAAAAGTGAAACTGTATTATAGGCTGAGATATAGGCTGCTTTCTCTCTCTGGTGGTGTTGTAATATATACGGATTATGTAATGTACTGTATATCTATGGAGTGGCATGGCAAACAGAACACGTTTGTCATTAGTTTGTTGTAAGATTCTGACTGTACCATGGGCGAAGGAATCCATGTTAGGATAGTGATGGTACTATGTGTTCGCCAAAAGATGAGGGTATTCTGATACAGCCAGAAGCTCCCATCACAAACACAAGTAAAGCGCGTACTTGTTCGCGTAAAACCAGGTGAGAAATCAATAATAAATAACTGATTCAGGGAAGGTACATTAGTGGAAGAGAATTGCTAATTAACGATATCAGATCGCTGACATGCCTGAAATTTTAATTCCAGCCTTGTCAAAATAAGTTTGTTTTGGACTCCAGGTTCAAAGAAAATACCTGGATAGGTAAAGTTAAATAACAAACTAGCAAAATGGAAGGTACAATAGACGCCCATTTCTTCTTCCTCGTCTTAATGTTTAAACCACATTTCCTACATACATTTTATCAAAGAGGATGTACAACATTCTCACATTGTTTTGTCAGTATACACACTTGTCAGTTCGTGAACAACGAAAGTTCACAAGATTGTTGGCACAAAATGCCGGAGAAACATTTTTGAAATTTACATATACAACCATGTATCATTCACATATACGTATCATAATAACATAGACGCATTCAAAATTCTTCACATCATGCAAAACACTGCTCAAATGTATAAAGGGTGCTTTAAGTTACTATATAAGAGCTAAGAAATACAAATCAATAAAAACAAAAACAACCCCTTAAACATAAAACAGAGACTGGCTATTTTTATTTTCACTATCATTAGTCAATCAATCTCTTTATTTACAGTAATTAAGAGGCCGTGAGGCCTATAGTACATTTAACATACAGTAGCAGAGGGTGCACTATAAATGCATATATAGTAAATAATATCACATCTGTAATGCAGAGGATCTCATATTCATGGCATGGTATATATATATATATATATATATATATTGTGGGTGTTTGATTTTGAGATGCCATGAGGGTATAGAATTTGTCTATTCGGGTGTTCAAGTAGAACCATTTATTTATGTATTCTTTTCTGAGATTTGCATACAATGGACAAACAAGCAAGAAATGATATTCATCTTCTACCTGATGATAAGTACAATATTTTACACACCTCCGTTTTTCCCGTGGTATCCCTAAATGCCTACCTTTTTCTATTAGAAGATCATGGGAACTACATCCTGAAACGGGCTAGTGCTGTTCTGAATTTTTAACATTAATGTCTGGAAGATATTTTTCTGTAAGAATGAATGATTTAAAACACGAGTAATGGTTTAACTTATTGTGTAAACATAGTGAAAAGTGCCACTTTTGAAAATACTACTTATCTTTTAGCCTTTGTGTTAAATCATATATTAAATGCTCTGGTGCTGTTACATTTTGTTCTCTCAGATGTAATCATAGCCGCAAGACTGAAGTATCTTTCTGACACCAGAGGTCCAGTTATTTTACCTCTGTCATCGTAAAGCATCATCATGTTATAACATTTTTGGGGAATCTGGTGCTTGGCATTTTAAGCAATTCTTATCCAATATATTATTACTTTTATATGTAACTGAATATATACATAGGGCATCTCCCACATTCCCCATCAACGCTGTAACATTTGGGGTGTTTAGAGTTTACTCCTAAAATCTTTTGCACGCATATAGATGTACCTTCTCTAGTGTGTCATAGATGTCTTGGCCCCATACTTCTGCACCATAGAGTAGAATAGGACTAATCTTAGTGTCAAAGCTAATGTTTGGAAGCGGTCTTATGGTTCTTAAAATGCCTATTAAAATCTTTTTTAGCCTGTAGTGCGGCTTTGTTGCAGTGCAATGACCAAGTTAGTCGATTTGTAAAGAGTACACCCAAGTATTTGTAACGTCTTACAACCTCCAATCTTTCACCTTTATAAAACCATTTTTCCTGTTTTGATAATTTCCCCACTCCATTTATGAAAACTATGACCTTTGTCTTATCGATATTGACATTCGGTTTCCATTGTTTACAATAGTACTCAAGTTGCTTTATTAGCTTTTGAAGTCCAGGTACTGAGCTCGCGAACATAAAAGTATCATCAGCAAAAAGGAGTAGAAAAAGTTTCATAGTTTCTGGATGTAATTGATGCCCTCGTTACAGTGTTCATATATTTGTAGCGATAGTTCGTTGACGAAGAACGAACACAGAAATGGACTGAGTATACATCCTTGTCTTACTACCCCAATTTTACAGCAGAAGGAATCAGATAGGTTGTTATTATTTCGAACACAAGCATTCACGTTGTGGTATATGCAGTATAATAATTTACCAATTTAAGTACTGATACCTTGAGATTTACAAAGGGACCACAGCATGTTTCTGTTAACGGAGTCGAACGCTTAAGTAAAAAACTACAAATATGGCATATATTTTTTTCCCTTTCGGGCTACATATTTCTGCACAAGTTCCTGCAAAATGAAGACATTATCAGTTGAAGAGTACCCGTGCCTGAAACCGGCTTGTGCTTCATCTATCTTATCAACGGCATCGGCCCAAAATGCTAAACGTCTATGTATAATACTGGTAAAAATCTTATTGAAAACACTCAAAAGAGTTATACCCCTATAATTGTTGGTAGATCCCTGTTTGTGCAAGGGAATTACAATCCCCAGAGTCCATTGTTCTGGAAAGAAAGACTTTTCAAGCATAACGTTAAAAAGAATTTCAAGGTAGGGGAGAATGATTTCGGATGAATATTTAAAGAATTCAGGAATCAAGTTATCTTCACCGGCAGATTTATTGCACTTTAAATTTGCAATACTTTCTGAAATTTCATTTCTTGTTATAGGTGAATCAAGAATCTCTTAAGTTAACTGGCAAAACGACTTATCGAATTCATCTGATTCATAGGTAGCACAAAACTCTCCTTGTTCCCTGTAGAGGTTGTAAATAGTTCCTTGAAATGGGAAAACCAATCCTCGATTGGTATATTGTTTCGTGAATAACAATTAGTATTCAGCCCTTTAAGAGTGGCCCAAAACTGTTTAGAATCGCGTATACAATGTTCGAGTTTTTCCTGCTTCCCTTTGAAAAAGTTCGCTTTCTTTTCTCTGCATACACTGTTATATTTATTTCTACTAATATTGTATTCCTGTAAGAGTTATTATCCTTTTTTCTCCTCAAATTGTTTAAACATTTACATCGTTTAGTAGCTCACATTCATGGTCAAACTACTGTTGGCTAAACATATTAGGGAGAACACACTCTTTCATATCACTTTGCTGCCGTGCACAAGGCCTCTGACATGTAATATACACTTTTGTCTATATCGTGTAGCACACCGTCGACAGCTTTTTCTAATAAAGAAACACAGTTCATTAGTCATATCCATAATGTATATTTCTTATATTTTCATGCTTTTCAATTCAAGTGTCATTAGGGATCCTGATGGAATGTGTATACATTATATAGCGGACACCTCATTCGTTTTACATTACATCAAGAGCAGCTGTTGTGGGAAGCTAATATACATTACTACCGTTGTTGCTAGGTAACCAGTATTTATCACCGACTTGATTACTGTTATCACTGCTACAAATAAAGGCAAGATACTTTTATATATATATAGATGACAAGATAAATAGGGGACTTACATTTATTGGGCGACAAGGTAACAGCGTGGTAGACTATTGTATTGCAGCCCACAGATTTATATATGTTTTTATAAAGATCTTTGGAAATAATCACAAGAACAGAGTCCTGACCACTCTCCCGATTACAGTAGAAAGCCTGTTGTTGTCACGTGACCCGCCAGCTGGTCTCATCGTGCAACACACACTCATACTCAGTCACATGCATTCGACAGGTACGCGTGGAGACCGGAGCAGCTCGGTGAGTTTGTGGATATTATGTGCAGTTCCATTGATACTTTCACACAGAACTTTGATAACAATATCCATAAAGGACATTAATAAAACCGTAACATGGGCTTGCTTCGACCTTTTCAGACACTGTTTTCTCCTAACTGATACCCAACACTCCCGCACCCAAGACCCACAGACCAGCACGAGACAGACACAACCCTAAATGGTTTGACAAAGAATGTGAGGAAATTTTAAAAACGCAGAAAGTATACACTTCTCGATAGATTTAGAGCGACAGCCGATCCTGTGCATTGCACCGAGTATCTCGATGCAAAGCAAGAACTTTAAAACCTATGCAACCACAAAAAGCGGTATATGAGAACAGATATTAGAAAATGAAATCTTAGATGCAGCAAAGAAGCAATATATGTAAAGACTTTTGGAAGGCTATTGGTATTAAAACACAGCGAATCGAAGAGCGCAGTTGTTGTAACATATCAGCTGATAACACGGTTTGAATATTTCAGTTCACTGCTCATTTACCCATGTACGACGACCATAAAATCCTACTTTGATGATGATGTAAAACTTGCTTTATCGATAACCATGATGTCACAAATTGCGACCAATGTAAAGAGACTGTGACCATATGTTGTGTGATGAAATTACGGAGGAAGAAGAATTAGAAAATCAGTTCATAACTTGAAAAACGGTAAATCCAGGGGCCAGATGGTATCCCGGCGGAGGCTATCAAAGCTACGTGTCATGTATTGTCACCTTTCTATAAACGTCTTTTTCAATGAAATTCTTAATACAGGGAAATGCCAGAAAGTTTGGCATTTAGGCATTATAGTCCCGTTGCACAAGACAGGAAATAGAGATGACCCTAATAATTATAGGGGAATAGGCGCTTCTAGACATTATCAGTAAAGTTTTTACATCAATACTTGACACGCGTATATAAAATCCTGGATATCAACCAAGAGAACTACTCTCTGAGTCCACAAGCTGGCTTCAGAACAGTTGCAGTACAATTGACCAGATATTCATACTAACTCAATAATTCATAAATACATAAGAAAAAAAAAAGAAGTGGCAAATTCTACTGTATATTTCAGTAGACTTCAAAAAAGCCTTCGACACTGTTGATAGGAATAAATTAATATATGTTCTTTCTGCAATAATGGTTTACATGCTAAAATAACCTCTCTGCTTCGCAATATGTATTCGAATGTGAGCAGCTGTGAGATACATTAAGCAGACTATGACTGATGTATTTAAGTCGAAACAGCCGGAGTCCGACAGGGGTTGTATACTGTCTCCCGTTTATTTATTCCATATATAGAGAATAATCGTAAACGATATTGTGAATAGCGAATACAGTGGTGCATTCATTGATGAAACTGTAGATGCATTATCTATCTTATTATTTGCGGACGACGTCGCCATGTTGGAGATAGTGTCATAAACTTGCAGAAGAAAATAGATGTTCTTAAATCATATTGCAAAAAATGGGGACTGTCGATTAATACCGAAAAGACTAAGATTGTTGTATTTAAAAAGGTGGTGGACTTTCAAAATGAAAAAATGGTTTATTGGCTCTGAAAGACTGGAATCTGTTTCCCTGTATTACAAATATCTCGGAATAGTGTTTTTCATGCCGGAACCTGTTTTCAAGAGCTTGTGAGGTTCTGTGTAAACAAGCCGAGAAGGCGTTATATCCTATCAAAAATTTATATACAGCTCGATTTAAATCTCTTCCCCAAGATACATGCCTTAAGATTTTTTGATGGCAAAATTCAACCAATCTTGCTCTACGGCTCAGAAATTTGGGGAACAATGTATCGTCATAACATTGAAAAGCCCACTCCCTAAGGTTTTGCAATCTGTCCTGGGAGTTGGTTATCGCTCTCTAATAAAAAGCTGTTTTAGCGGAATGTGGAAGATATCCACTCCAAGTCGTGATTATAAAACAAGAGTTATATCATGCTAGCGTTACGACTACTTAGCCAGCCAGCCACAAGACACTCTAAACGTTGCTATAATATTATAAGAAAAATCTAGATGATAATGGAGATACTAACTGGACTTCTTCCAGTTAGAACATATCGTTGTTTCAATACGGTTATGCATTACGTATGGATCCACCAAACAGTTGGAGATCCTTATATGTTCTTAAAGCTATTCAAACAACTTGCTGTAGAGATATATATATTACCAAGAATGGTCATCCGATATTGCAAGCTCCAAATGTTTGTATGCATATTCACTATTTAAAACATGACATTGTCCATGAAACATATCTAGAAGTATTATCCTCTATGCAACTCCGCAGATCTCTTTACAAAATTTGAATATGGCATCAGTAAACTGGAATGTACAAAACCTATAGAAGATCCAAAGATGATGATATCAGTTCTTCGCTGTGCGCTCATTGGTAAATAATCTTGTCCAGGATGCGATACCGCGTTCTGGTTACAATGTACTGTTTTTCCTGATTTACGCATCAGGTGCGCATACCACAATATTATTGTGTAAATCCCAACATAGAGGGGTTTGTAGGCTTACTTAACACTAATGCAAATATTATTTTGCACTATTTTCTTTGTAACCAAAATTCGCAACGTTTTATGATACTTGCTCGTCTCAGTGTACTTCTCATGCCTGCGCTCCAAAAGAACGCGATGTCAAAATGTCACTGTACTACTGGCCTCTGGCCACTCTACAAATAAATCTGTCTGTCTATATGGATGACAAGTTCTTTATCATATGCGATCTTCCGGTATGGATTGTTGTGTCGCTGTCAAGTCTGTCGAAGCAGATATTATCAGAGCTATTGTATGTCATACTGCTATAGTAATTGTACTCTGCTGAATGCTGGCCCTGTTATATTCTGTAGTAAATTTGTATTGATTTGTAATCAACTAATTTTGATAGTCCAAATGTGCTTACCTAAGCATTTGTTGCTAGTGTATTGGTTTCTATTTTTAGAGTGGAACTTTCTCTCTTCACTCATTACCAAAAATTTGGAGAATTGATGGTTAACAGTCTTGTTGTGTGTGATATCATCAATCACATTCGTGTTTTAGTGTAGATACAAGCCAGAATCGCTACAAAAAGTCTCTTTCCTCAGAAGTTTGAACTTGGCCGAAATATTACACATAGCGTCGGGTATGCTTCAGACCGATGTCAGAATATTTTGATCACTTACCAGGATGAGGAAGAAAGTTTGGTTTTAGTTTGCGATCATCAATGCAGACCAATATGGTGATCTTTGAGACTTTAAAGAAAACAAGAATGTGTCAGAGAAGCATTGGCTGCAGAAATTATTTTGCTGAAAAATATGCTTGAAAAAAAGTGATATTTGAGGCTGAGAAGAAAAAAAGAGGAGAAAGGGAGTTTCCGATAAAGCAAATTAAAATCAAGCCAATATGGCGGAATCGAGAAATTAACCAGTCAGGAAATTATGCTCTGAGTGTGTCCTCTTTCCAGTTAAGGTTTGCTGGAGGACTTTGAGCAGTGCGTGTGCACATTTTGTCCAATTTCTGTTGGGATAATTGGGCATGATGGCCAACTAATGGATAGCCAAGAATCTAATGAAAATCCCAGCCACAAAATGTGAAAAACATTTCAGCTTTCAGAACTCAGCAACAGCAGCTTGGTCATATGCTTGATATCTATCTTGTTCCTCAGTTACCTCCACAAAAAGCTTCGTTTCACTGCCATGTTTTCATGATAGTACTTCTTCCAATGGTTACTCTTATGTCATCTTTGTCCTACAGAAAACATACGGTTGGGACTACGCTCTCACCTACGTATTGGAGAAGTACATGGCTGATACCTACCCACAAGACCAGCGGGCGCTCTCCGTCCTTAATGAATATCGGTGCGGAACAGGATTAGTCGGGGAAATGGTAAACACCTATTAGTTCCAGAATAAACGTCTCTGTCGATATGAATAGGTGAATTATAAACACGTGTTAGTCATTAAATCCCAAACCATTTTGTGATGCAATGTTCTTGTTTCAACTGTCAGAGTTGAGTTTTGTGCAAATTGATGCCCTGGACCCAGCACGAATGCCTGGATCTGCGAAGAAACCAAAGGCATCTACAACTTTACCTAGTCTGCGCCTTCACGAGACAAGGACGGGATTGATGAGATTGAGACGGGTGCGTGATGATCAATAAAATAATTTAGTAATAAGCCAAGAACTTTGCGCTTTAAAGATCGTGCTCATCGCATATTTGTTTGCTTAAGTTTTAAAGGACATTCTCAGTATGCAATTTATGGCGGTATATGTAGAAGATACTGATTCATTAGTAGGTCAGCTGGGCATGGGTACATACTGATATACTACTATTAGATGAGCCACGACCGGACAAATGACCCCAATTTATAGGGACCCACCCAGAACATTCCATTTACGAAAAAATGAAACAGGTCCGCTTTGAAAAGTTCCATTTCCTCGATGCGGAATCGTGTTTTTCATTGTTATATCATACTAGTAAATATTGTACAGCTAGTTCCTTTAGAAACTGATTCAAGACATATATAGCAATGTGCAAAACACCCTACACAACTGCTAGAGAAAAGAACATTTATATGTTTGGATGTATTATCGGCATATATTCAGGTGCCCCTCCCACAGGGTCAAATACCGAATATAGCCATTTATGGAATTACTGATTCAGGGGCGTGCTTCGATTATAGTCAATGCTTTGAATCATTATCGGTGTCTGAATACTTGCTGATCCTACTTCGATCACGTTCTGTCAATTTCTTTTCTTCTGCGGTTTCCGGTTGCCCATTGTATTTTCAATGGTTTAGCATGTTTCTATCCCATTCGGACCATTCCTTGGCACCGATTGCGAATATTCTCGTTTATGGCAGCGCAAAGTTTTTTTGTGAAGTGCAAGTTTATTAGCCGCGACATTGGCCGTCAACTCAGTTGGGTTCAGTTCTGCGTGGTAAGGAGGCGTATTAGTACATCATGGCCATGTTGTTTCAACATAGTGTCTGCTCTATAGACAGGGCCCATCTCGTTGGATTTTGCCGAACACAACAGTTCGGATTTTGGTATTTAATCGCCAAATGTATTGTCTTTGTAACTAGCTTTGATGTCATCTTTCGTAGCCGTTGTTGGACATTTGTCCACTTGCTTGCTGTGGCATGGCGCATTATCATAACAATGACGGAGTGGAGATTGGATTGTGTGAGATCAGATTTTTTCCTGCAGCCATTTGGAAAATTATCAAAATTCATCTCGTCATGATAATCTGCTGATTTGGCTTTGAGTCAAATGCAAGTAGAAGCATTTCGTACTGAACCCGTTTCGGATGCTGCATGAACAACAATAAGCCGAGGTCCGGTACCGGATGACTGTTCTATCACAATCTCACCATCAATCTGCCGTATTTTGGGACCATGTGGTGTGCATGCAACCATGTTTCATCGATAAAGATAGTTGTTCAATTCCATCTCGGCATTTTTTTATTGCACGTAAAGTATTGCATGCGCTACAACGATGTCTTTTCGTTCCATTAAAACCTTACGATTTGACTGCGTTTTCGCCACCTCGCCCACGTCTTTCGAATTTGTTCGAAAAATTTTCCTTTGAACCCACTGGTAATACAATTGGCTTTGCTGCCGTATCATATATCATATCTAGAGTAGGCGGTCTGGATCTGATCAATCATCGTTAGTTGGATTCAACTTGGTTGGACTAATAAAGTAGAAACACTCGCCCTCACTTCGCCAGTTTTAAGTTGCCGGAAAGACCAGTAGCAAGGCTACTTTTGACCTCGTCTCTACTTTGGTTGCACACGTCTTTCCATATAAAATTAACATTGTAGGCTATCCCTTGCGAGAATGAACCGTTGCCCATGCTTACCAACCTTGGACATGTTAAATTGCCATAAAATCTGCAAACATTCAAAGGTGGCTCATCGAGATGGTGTCTTGCTGAACAAAATCGCTCTGTGAGACACGTGTTAAACAGAAGCGGTATTGAGTTCACGTCACGGTCATATGTATTGCACGTGCTTCATTGCCAATCTACCTGTAACAACCAAGTGTGTTCGTCTGGGTCCCTGCCCGCCTACTTGTCACAAACATTAGCCTGCATCTATGCGAGTCAAGCGGTAAATAGATATCAACCGCAGTATCCAGGTCAGAATCGGTCTTCAGCAACACATGCCTGGCTGTTCAAAATTACCCCAATGCATTGAGTCGATGCCTGTCCCTGAATCGGTTCGATTAAATATTCATGCTTGTCGTAAAGGCGACTAACGGGATCGGGATGGGTCGAGCTCGTTGACTTGGTTAAAACATGTCATCGTATCCCAATTGCGTAGATGCTCATGCTGATCACTGGGTTGTCTGGTCCGGAGCTGGAATTATTTAAGCCCTACTGGAATCTTTGCTGAGGGGCGGCGTAAACTAAAGCTCACTCCTCACCTATTGCAGATCCGGTGCTGATGATGTCCATCATAGAATTGTCCTGGTCCACACACTGTTCAGACCCAGCTTTCCTCATAGCGGAACGTTGTTAATCGCCGTTAAACATCAAATGAAATAAACAATGTGTAGAGACACCCCGTACATCGGTGTAATGGAGTCTATAGTCGCAGCTGTTAATATCACGGTATTGATAGTTTATGAAGCGGCACAGATTCCTTGCCAGAACCAACCTGAGAACAATTGCTGTGAATAGAGGAATTCTTCGGCAGGTTCTGGAAATCCCAGTCAGCTCACGGGGTGCAAAGCGGGCTTCTATTATGGTTATAATGAAACTGGTGCTCGTTGGTGACTGGCGTTCGTCGATGGTTGATATTTTTCTTAGCAGAGGGGCATGTTTTGATTATGTACCCGCTCGCATTTAGAGATGACTGTTCCCAATGAACAAATGGCATTAAATGCACAACATTTCCAGATTGTTGTCAAAATTACCAAACATCATTTGTCAACAATCAGCGATGAAAACCCAATTGGCTGCCCATGTTCCTGTTGGGAAAGATGCCTATAACACAAATCGTATGATTACTCTCACCGTCCGTTTAATGAAGGTCTATACCTGTCTGTAGCGCCAGAATGATCCAGAATCGTCAAGCCAGGTGAATTAACTCCTCGCTCTGCTCGTCAGAAAGCATTGAAGACCAACGTTACCGTCTTTGTATACAACATCGGTACAGTCTATCCTCGAAACAAATTCGGGTGTGAAAAGAAAATTAGCTATTGAAAGTGCATAGAATAGCCATCAGTGATGTCACCGAGTGTTCGCGAAAAGGGTAAGCTATGTCCTGTCCTACCGGAAGGAATTCTCATAACCAAATACCACAAGACATTGTTTCCAGTTCAGAAGCGGTTAACCACTGCATATCAATCACGCCCCTTAATGTTGATTAACCGTTTGAGCTTTTGTTCTCTGCTACAGCAGAATCTCTCTGCACTTGTACACAAGAAAAGATATAAAATTTTAGAATAAATCAGCGTCCTATCATTGTCACGGGATGGTCTTGCGTTAAGTGTGGTTTGTGTACCGGCCTTCGTCCTCGTAGAATGCTGCTATCACAACAAACATAATGCTTTATTGAGGGTATGTAAACTGACAGGAACAAACAAGTGACCAGGACTAGTGTTTGGAATCGGAAACCAAATCCACTATCGATTATCCGGGAGGATTGTGGTGAATGATTAACGATTATAATCGAAATATATACATTTTAATGTAATCACCAATTTTAGGGTTTTCCGGTATTTTCTAATTAATGGGTTTTATTACTCATGCTGTCTGCAATGCACTCAAAGAACTAACAGGTGTAATTAATAAATGAAAGTGATTAAAATTTGTGTGCATAGCTTTACGCTGTTGAGCTATGTTTGTTCGTGAATATTCCTCAAATGTGATGGTTAGTTTTACTTCATTCGAGTGCTACTCACAACAAACCAAGTAAATTAGAAAATCAAACATATAATTTTACAATCGATCATCATTTTAATCTATTCTTTCGATCGATTTTCAATTCTTTCGATCATCAGGAACTGCTCACTAAACGGACTAATGCTTATACGTTTGCAAACATCTGGTGTCAATGGAATCTGTTTCTACATGTAATAAATACTACTTGTTATGGTTTGCCATTTCTCATTTGGAATACCAGGGTTTGTGATAATGCTATATATTGCTGTAGCGATGACGATTCAACTGCAATGGATTATACCTTTCGGAGGAAGAATAATAGTCTTTACGATTACCGATAAATATATCGGCGCGTCACCGACGGCTGCAATCCTTCTTCCCGCTAACAAAGAAGATGGCGGATGAAGTGTTTGGGAATACCGACAGTTCCACTCTTTACTGAAATGGCGCAATTCATCTTCCTGAACGGTCCTGGGACCTTGTATAGTTTCAAAAGTAAACGTGACCGAAAATTCTCTAAATCATCAAGATCCCCATTGTTTGAAAGGATATATCAGGCAGAACTGCACAAAAATGGGACATGGGAACATATCAAACAACTGGACAACTTTTGTCGACCTTTAGGTGCGCTGTGATTTTATTCATGAAAAAGACACCTAATAATTCCAGTGCGAAAGGGTATATTTCACCCAACATGTGCTTTGGTAGATCATCTAAAATTCAACAGTACAAATCTAAATCTTCACATGTCAGCCATCAATGAAGGTGAAGTATTTCGAAAAGTTTATGTAGGCAAATGAATGTGATTAATCATATGTTGATGTACAACCAAAATGTGTATCTCTGGTAGAAGTACGTCCTATTGACAATGTGCCCCGGTTGAAAATGAATGAATAAAATATACTGAAAAATAGATATTCCGGATACGATATAATTAGATAAATGGGTTTGTTCGTTATTTATTTTAAAATGGAATGTACGCCTGTAACATGACCCCGTTATGTTACCAAATCGCCTTATTTTTGGGGACTATCAACTGGCAGCAGATGTCTGCTGGGAATACCTGGCTAGACCTTATTCAGACAGCGTTCCCCGTACTAAGACGACCATAACTTAAATAACTAACATGGGTTTTATGACATGGAAGCACAATGATCGTTCTGGGAAAGGGGCCGGGTGAATCTATACGAACATTGACTGAACGCCTGTTTGGTGTAATCAGGCCGAGACATGATCTATGCCGGATGTCTGGGAAAATTATAATACGGCAATGGCATGAGTGAATGAATGAGTGAGTTAATTATTGAGGCAATCTCAGGGTGGACGTAATTTCAGGGACATCCGCAGTTCCTGTATCGCAGGCCTATTCGCAGCGAAGTAATATAAAGTAATTGAAGAAGTAATTAGAAGGCGGAAGAAAGATGTTATTGAGATCATGTTGGCAAGCTGAAATATAAACTGTTTGATTATTTGGCTGGATGTATGTCGTCTTCATCAGCACCAGTTCTCGCTTGCTGTATTTGTGTTGGAGCTTAAAGCTGCCTCTACTAATGTTCAGATAAACACCTGCAGTCTATAATATTCGTGTCAAATCCATGACAACGATCTACGTGATTAAGGATACAACGTACGTCAACCCGGCAACGTCTCCCCAGTCCGTCAGTCACATTCAGACAAGAGATGAACGCTGAAAGATTAATTCTTCGTGGTCATGTGACATGGCAGGAAGCAATGCGTTAAGAACATGGCTCCAGTGATATATGTGCCATTTCATCATATCATACGTGTTATTTATATGAATAAAGAGTGTGTGGCTGTCTATAACACAACGAACCGCCAAGTCATTGATATTTGTTGAGAATGTGCTTTTAATAAAGCTGATGTCAGCATCATCAGGACTGACATCCTTTAAAATTCACGAAAGCCCTCATAGGTAACACTTCAAAGGCTTGTTAGCGTGCCCCGTTCAGATTGATATGCAATGATCGAGGGAAAAACAACGCGCTTTTGAGCAACTTGAGCTGGATATTAACATACAAATATTACTATGTATATATGGCAATATTGTGCAATAATGATGATATTATTATTATTATTGTGTGTGTGTGTGTGGTATTGTATTGTGTGTGTTTAGAATGCATGGTCCCAAGATGAGCATTGGTTCGCAATGTTCAACATATGCTTGCGAAATTATCATAAAAATCACATTGCATTATTATATTTTATTCATAGAAGCATTTTGTTTTGGCCTAGCGTGCGAGTACTTGTAGGCTGGCTATCATCCTGTCTAAAAGACAAATGGAGAGTGATCCATACCGATTTTCAAGTCTTTAGAACTGTAATTACAGGTGATTTTAATATTGATTATCTTGGAAATCGAGGTAGTTGTCCTAGATACGGAGGACAGATATTCTCTAAGGCCAATCCACACAGGAAGCGCCTCATTTCATTTAACGCTCGATTAATTAGCACACTACTAAAATAGAAATGACCCATGCCCACTATTCATGAAAGAACAGTGTAATAGTTGACCTTGCTCAAGAAATGAATATTTCTCCTAGTTGACCTGAAGAAAGGGCAAGAATTCACCTAACAAATATTATCAGGCAGACCTTTGTGAATGCTGTTCGGCCGTCAAGGCGGGGTTTGTTGTTTGTTTGAGATCAGCCCACTGTGGGGACTGAGACCCAGGCCACCAGGTGGTCCAGGACTGGTGGGCAGGCAGGCAGGGTTCAACGTCAGGGCTGGGGACATAGGATAGACAATTCTTGTGAAAGTGCGGCTTTGTGCAGACTGTTGTTCTGGTGGCCGACCTCTTTGCCCGGCAGAACGGCAATTAGTAAGCTTGTTGGGCAAATTCTGGTGGGAATTAGGATGGACCATTGGTAAAATCCTCAAAACGTCTCTACTCCCCGCCCTTAAAAGTTGTCATCCACTTCAAAGTCGTATACGTTTAATTTCAAATTGAGGTATTTGTCAGTTATATTTATCATTTCTCCAACTGTCTTGTGACAGTGACTTCTTCAAATATCATGGTATGTTCACCCTTTCGGTGTATGACGCTTGACCTAAAACAGTGTATATGAGTGTATGACCTTGACCTAAAATGAGTCTTTATGTAACAGGTGTATGACCTTGACCACAAAACAGATGTATATGAGGTATGACTAGCTTGACCTAAAGCAATTCATAATATGAATTGTATGACGGCGACTAAAATGGTGCCTTATATGGAGTGTATGACGCTGATATAAACCAATTATACTGGGTGTATGACCTTGACCTAAAAGCAGATTATATATGAGTGTATGACGCTTAACCTACAACTGTGTATATGAATGTATGACGCTTGATATAAAACAGTGCTATATAGGTGTATGACCTTGACCTAAAACAAGTGTACTCTCTGAGTGTACAGCCTTATTCCATGGAATTATATATATAGTGTATGACGCTTGACCTAAAACGGAGTGTATATATGAGTGTGACGCTTGACCTAGAACAGTGTATATATTATTTTTTGTTGCGTATTATAATTGGCGTGCATTAATCGCATAGGTTTGACTACGCGAAAATATTTCCTAGGGCCTATGAATGATTTGAGATCAATATTTCACAATTGGTCAGTTCATACAATTGTCACCAATTAAGCTATCATCTAATCCCGTCCTTGCGATTCCTCACATGGAGTGCAACGTGTGAAGCCCATTTCTTTTGTCACTTCCGCAATGACATTGCTGGAATATTGCTAAAATGGTTCAATAAAACCGTCCTCCTCCGCTGTAATCTAGAACCACAGAGTTTTCGTGACTGTCATATCTTCTTTATGATTTCTTAGTGGACAGTTGTTGAAATTTGTCTATTGATCTATGAATCTTCTAGAGAGTTCGATTGCTAGCATCTTAGATTCGTCTCTTGACTCCCAAGAGCCTTTAAAACCAGCATACACCACGTCTACGGATTACATTAGGATAGCACTACATTGTTAGAAATTGGATTATTGGTTAAAACACAGTGATGAAACAATATTGTTCCAGCAATAGTGAGGGGAGTGTGTTTAGGTTTACGCCGCTTTGCTTAAATATTCAAAGAAATAGACTTCACATTGCACCCATGTGGGAATTAAACCTGGGTCTTCACGCGCGACGGAGTGAACCACTTAAGGCCAATTTCAGCGTCAAGCTGGTTAACGTCACCTCGTGAAGCCGTCTCCGGATTCGAAATGTAATATTCAGTAACCCCTGCTTGTCGTAGAGGCGACTAACGGGATGGGGTGGTCGGAGGCTCGCTGACTTGGTTGACATGTCATCGGTTCCCAATTGCGCAGATTGATGCTCATGTTGTTGATCACTGGATTGTCTGGTCCCAGACTCGATTATTACAGACCGGGCTGCCATATAGCTTCGAATATAAGCAGAGCGCGGCGTAAGCCTAAACTCACTCACTCACGGTTTAATAGATCCCGTTAGTCATCGCCCACAGGCCAGCGGCGGCTACCGAAAATCAATTTCAACCGGAACTTCATTTGCTCCGTCTTAGATGTGGGTGATTAGGAAATATTTAGAGAGTAACCAACGAGGTACGAGTGACTATGGGAAATATGCCCGAATTGAAATAATGTTCACAGTGCAAGTTCTTGGCTACTCACGGGACATTATTTCAACGGGCATATTCCCGTAATCACTCATTACCGAATTAGTTAGCTCTATTTATTACCCATACGTAATTTAAAAAGAACCACGAAATAAAAAACACAATTAGGAACCCAGCGACTTGTGACCTCAAACCATTCGTTCATTGTTCATGCGCGTATTAAACCTAACTTCTATGGCCGCAATGACACAATCATTAGCCCTGGAAGAAATGGAAGCCTCGTAAAATCGCTTTATAATACGCCATCTTAATGTTTAACGGAATACTTTCATTACGCAACTGATATCCATGATAAATGATCATTCAAATGCGATATGCTGGAATCTTAATAACAGCTAAAACGTAATTTGATCAAGTCATTGCGCTTAGAGGTTCATTCCCCAACTGACGTGTGTCTGGTGACTGGTGACAGCAGTAGTTTTGAAACACTCTTTGGCGAAACCTCGTCAGTTTCTTTTGAGAAGTCAACGGTTAGGAAGTTGGAAATCTAAAAGACAACCACCCACGAATACATCTTCGGAAAAGCCAGTCTGTCCAAGAAACTCCATATGGTTGAAGTCAAACAACATCTTTGTTCGAAGTGTTAGCCATATCACGTCATTGGTCCCAGTACAGAAAGCATACAGCAGTTCCAGAAGGATAGACTCTGGTCAGGATCTATCGTCAATGGGAAAGAATACGCCTATTTGGGCAGATGGTCGACTGACGGTCATTTCGAGATGTTGAAGTGGATATTACCACACAGAATTGGACCCCTTGAGAATGGTGTATGTACGGGATGAAGACCTTGCCGAGTTTTTGCTTTGACGTTCTGCATTATTTTCTCGAATCTTTCCTTATTGTTACGTTTCCTCAGAAGCATGCGCCTGTGAGGGGTATCGGTTCGGAGGCCGAAAAAGACGTTACAAAATGGGTTATTAAAAGACTATCCGGGTAGCGCGACAGTGCCAAGCTGTCCATTATTCTCCGGAGCAGTTTTCAGTTCAGTGCCCATTATTCATGGCGTTTTTAAGTGACGTTCAATACTCCATGATCCTCTCAAGTAGATTTGTTCATACTTAACCGTGCCTCGACTTCATGCGGACTGGTGTATTCTGCAATTCAGTTGGGATTAATCCGGCTGTCCATCTGAAGTCAGTCCATCATCAAGGCAACTCCCGTAGGAATTTGTTTACCAAGTTAATGTCGAGCCGAGTTTTGTTCATAGTGTTTTCCATTTCATTGTTCGCAACTGAAATGGTGTCAATCTCTGCATCGGATATAGGCACAAACCATCCGGATTGATTAGAATGCATGGATCAAAAAGTCGCAGCGAAGAAGATCATTTTGAAGCACTGATTCCGGTAAAAGAGAAGTCGTTATCTGTGGTTCGATGGGCGTGGACTGTGACTTAGACTCACTTGTCGCACTTTCGAGTAACACCTTTAGTCGGTATTTTTGCTGCTTCTATTTCCCCAAATTCAGTTTTTAACAACAAACAGATTGTAGAAATTCAAAACTGTAAGATTCTTATCACTCTTCTAATGGAGTCACCGTCAACTTTAGCTAAATTCGTATTGTGATTCGACGATTAACCTAATGGCAGCCATGTTTGTTTACGAACAGTACAAACGATTGTTGTTGTTTTTATGGTTATTTTATTTTAAAAGGCGTCACTATTTATAGCGGAATTTTATTGCAAAGTAAATATGTCTAATAAAGCGTAGAATTCACATTTCTTTAAACCTTCATGTTTTTAAAAGTTTAAAATCTCGGGATGTGTGAGTAAAAGCGCATTACTAATGAAACGGGAAAAGTTGTCAATGAACTTGGATCATGAAAAGCGGTTCCGTCAACCAATCATATTTCTTCTCTGTAGCTGACCAATCAACATTGAGAATCATTGAAAAGCACATGTGCGATTATCATTAAAATAATCAATATAATTTTAAAGAGAGAACTTTATTAAATCTCAAAATATTTCTCAGACACATTTTACTTTTAAACTGTAAAGGAAACCGGGACCTAGAGAGAATGGGCCAGTTGGCCCGTCAGCCAGAGGGTACTGCGGTCACCGGCGAGCCTCGCCGCCATCTTGTCTATCAAAGGGAATTAACCGGCCACGATACTCGACAGCATTACATCGATGTTCTTTGGTGGAACTGTGAAAAACTATCGTCCACCTGATAAACAAAACACTTTGAACTCAATGTTTGCTATTTAAATGATTAACGTTATGAGTAGGTTAAATTTCACGAAGTAGAAGTTCTTTAAATATTAGATATACTCGTTAGGATGAGAAAGTTACAATAACCAGAATTGCGCCTAGTGGCAGCAAAGTTGTATACTCGGGTGAGCCGAGGATTAGTAATACGATGCCGACGGAGAGTTGTCATCTTCAATGATCGAGGGAAAACTACCAGCGCCTCGGAGTTGCGCAAGTTGCCGATTCGATATGTGCGCTATATAAATATATCTATAATAGTAATAATACTCAATACGAATCGCTTTGCCCGCTGGTTGAAGTCGGCTGGTCTTAAATGTGAAACTGAGGGCTTCCTTTTTGCTATGCTCAGGACCAATTACTTCCCTCGCAATCGCCTAAAATGTGATTTCCTTAAAAGAAAATAATATGAAATGTATCGACTATGTAATGAATTTGAGACTGGCGTAATCACCTTGACAGTGGATGTCGCTTCATAGCCATTAAACAGCATATCTTTCGGCAACATGATGGCATGGCTTCGTTGCTTATCACCATCTCCCACCATTACGTTCGGTGGCTTTGACTCGAGGTCCACCCTTGAGTATGACCCTGAACACCTCCAGGGTGTCATGGAAAACGACAGCTTTAAGCTTCTGTCGAATAGGCTACTTCTATACAGCCTGAGAAGAGTTTCCCAGCCAATAAACATGATCTTGTCCTCTTTGATAAAGCCAATGAATTTATTTATATCATTGAATTTTCTGTCCTTTTTTAAAACCAATGTGATTGGCAAGATTAAGGAAAGCATGATAAATATGCGGACACGCCCTTTGAAATGTCTTCGCTTGCATCCCAAGTATTACGTGTCGTCAGACTCCCCATTGTTCGGTAGCCCTTTCGGTTTCGGTACCTCCTGATCTCTTGGCGCAGATTCCAGGAGTGCCCGGGATTCATCCATAGCACGGCTTTAGCCCTTCCTACGACACTCTGGAGGTACGCAGAAGGCTGCAGCGTTGTGGAGCCCTCATAGTCTTCGGAAAGTTCCTTTTGGCGGGTTTCGATCAGGCAGCGTTGTCTCCGCAGGATAAGTTCTATTCGCTGTCTGCTCCTTAATTATTGAGGGCAAGCGACCTGGGCTCGATGATGAGCTTTCATTGTGCCTGACGTTGGTGATCACCCGAACCCTCTCTGCCGCATTTTCATTCCACTGTGCTAGAATTACGATAATAATAGATACATTTTACCCAAAATAACCAATGAAAGCATGCATTTCAGTACGCGATGACCTCAAACGATAGAAAGCATGTTCGATGAAAACGATTTAGACTGTGTTCAATAGCGATGCCTGAGAATAATATTATACTGGGTGTCAAAGAAATTCGCCAGCAATGGGTCTTCGAAATCAGTCATAAATTTGCAATGTAGTTCGTATCAGATGATGTAGCTTAGCAGGCCTTGAGTAGATAATTCCGACATTCAGCATTGGCCTTGTTACATGAAGGCGTCAGTCTCTTACACATCCACTAAATTACTCTTTTGCATCGGCTGCCTCAATATCATTACCACATTGCACATTTTATGATTATCTGGTATTAATTAATTTCATTCAGCGCAAACTGGTGTCTACATTTGCTCAAAACAGAGGCAGAACAAAAGAGGGCTGCAACCTTTTAACTTGTCACCTGCCTTATTGTCTCTTGAACCACATTATAGACTCCCTCGCAATGCCAAAAGCCTCAACAATGAAGTTAAAGCTCAGATTTCCCCAGGTTCCTGAATTACCTTTCTCACACAGAGGCTTCTTTATCACTAAATATGCCATTTCTTACTGATTGCAAAACTTTATTTGCGTTTTAACGCAAAGAGCGGCTTTATATCGCGCCTTAGCTTCGTCTGGCAAATGCCAGTCACCATTACCGTACATCGTCATCAATATCTCGAGGTCAACAATACGACAGTTTCGATCGCGACAAGGTTAACAAGGATCATCAACGGTCATCAAGCGCTAATCAACACGCGGTCAAATACTCTGAATGTTCTCCGCAGGCTTAACGATCTTGAGTCATTCGCGGGAAGGCATTGTTATTGGCAATTAAACTTTCGCTGTAGTTGCTTCGCGTATGGTTAATAAGTCGTAGAAATCTGGAAGAAAGGCATATCGATCACGAGTCAATGCGACAAGCCTATTTACAATTCAGATATCAGTCTTCGTTGTACCTTCGATGCTCTGGATGAACAAGTTATTTACTCCTTTCCCTTCGCGTTCTCGTTCGATTACCTCGCTTTGTCAAGTTCATAAATGCACAGAGCAGGCGACGGCAGACGTTTCTGGCTTTGCCATATCTAACATTTTCGAGCCGGATTCAGGGCATCGATGCAGTAGGCTCCTAGTTTCTTTTCAGCCGAAACAGAGGTAGATGAGGCCAACGGAAATAAATCGAGGAGAATGCCGCCTCGGTCAGCGAAGCGCCAGCGCAGCATATTGCGGAAATTATACGAGAAGAGCGGTTTCTACCCCATGACTATTCTCGGTCGGATAGCGAAAGATGGGGCAGTTTCAGCGGTTGGTGCTGTTCGCTCGTCACGCCGAAGACCACGTTCGATTTCCACATCGATCAGCGTGCCAAACGCAGTTTGCTGGCGTTCTCGTCGCAGTTTTTGCCGTATGATGTTAAACGCCGCATTAAAATTACAGCATACATACTACTCACACGCCGGAGCGGATTAATTAGATTAATTTCGGCATCTTTAATACGACTTCTCTTTATTATTAAACTATTTCAGCAGATTGATTATCGGCAGTATTCATGCTTGCATGCATATGGCTTTCGCTACTTTTGAAATTATTGATGTGTGTAAATGGACACTGTATCAGGAAGTATACGATATTCTCGAAAGCGAAAGAGAAACATATTTCCTCCTCCTTTCCATCGTGTCTGACCGGCAGTATGACTGGCAAAGTACCGACTGGCAGTGGCGATCGGCGTCGATTTATCTAAAGATGCTTTCCTATTTCGGCGACGAATAACAATGAAAACAAATACGCGTTCATATTTCAAAATTATTTCCATAATATATATAGCTTTTTCGATTAAGTTAGTTGCCGATTTATATGCTTATTTGTTATTTACACTTGTCTCTTCGCCCATTGCCATCATTGTGCCTTGCGTGCTATTGCCTGATGTTCCAAATCTCCCTTTGCTGCAGACTCTTTCTTTGTTAAGCGAAAGCTTAGTGCGATTTCATTTCGCCGCTCAATATTTTCATATCATTTTCCTAATATTTACAGCTGATTAAATTCTTTAGGTCATTGCCTCGTTTGGTCACAATGGCGCATAATATTCTGACGATACGTATTCAGAAACATGGACGAAGCTACATCAATTATTGCGGTGTGCTCATTGTGCCGCTCAGCTGGAAATTCGCCGATGCATTGTGTTGACCATTAGAGCTATATTCCACGCCGACGAATTCGCTCTCGTTTCAATGCCCAGAACTCTCACTGGATTTATCAATACGGGCATACCTTGGCCATGAAGTCGCCGACAACTTCACGAGCACGCAGCCCGCTAGCCATTACTTCCTGGAAATTAGGAATAAAGATTTTACTTGAGAGACGACGAATGCCGTGATAATCTCAACTTCGCTTCGCGAAGTCGCTTTGCCGTTTGTCCAGACAATTACAGTGATCAGCACCGATTTTAACAAATAGGGACACGAAGAAAAACATCGATCAGCCAAAATCGACCGCCTTATCAAAATGGCAGTCTCACATGACAAGTATGGCCAGCAGAAGACTACTTCAATACGCCGGAAGGAACACTGCGTTATAATGCATTTCACGGCAGATGCCATTTCGACTACATCCCTGCCTCTTCGTCATAGTCATTTGCAGAGTCGTCAAACTATTTCGCCATTCTGCCGCGTCATGTCAGTCAGCTCTTTGGCAGGATTGAACTCCAGCTTGGTTGTCGTCATGACATTATGCGTGGGTCACAATCGCGTAGTGTAGGCGCTGTTGAAGCATTCGCAATACAGCAGCTTTACTCTTCGACATTCAGGGACGCACTTCTCGAAATATATTTAAATAGTGCTTAACAAGTTGGGAATTGCTCGAAAAGTTTGCAAGTCTCACTTGATGATGCATTAAAGTGAAGCAAATAATGGCAAATCTCGACATCATTCTTTCAAAACATTATTCCACACATGCGACATATTTCAAAACACGACTTTGCTTTACACACATGACATCATTCTCAGAAATACTACATTTTCACAAGACTTATTTCATTATTGTACCTGACATTATTTTACAACACATGACACTATTTTCACTACGATTTCCTATTTACACTTTACACCATGACTTTGCCACATACTGACACTATTCGCATAACACATGACACACTAACACGTTCTCATTCATTAACACGCACTATTCATTAACACGACTTTTTACATTACATGACACTATTTACAACACATGACACTATTTCCACAATACATGACACATTATCTACAATACAAGCCACACATTCACATCTCTACTTCACACACAATGACACTTTCAATAACAATGATACTCAGCCCAACACACACTGTCACAACATCTGTACGCTGCCAATATTCAGAACTCAGCTTTAAGCATTTTCCACAATACATGACACTTTTTACAACACAACACTTGAGCCTACAACACGACTCTATTCCCACAACACGACTTTTTAACACATGACACTATCTAGAACACGACTTGCCTACAACACATGACACACTGTTTACACATTTCTGACTTATTTCCATAACACATGATATTATTTACAATACATGATATTATTTTACTAATACATGATACTATTTTTACAACATATGACATTATTTACAATACATGACACTGTTCATAACATGACGCCTTGCTTGACAATACGTGATATTATTTACAATACATGACATTGTTTCACAACACATGACAATTGCTCACAACACATGACACTATTCACAACTACAACACTATTCACTATTCACAACACACGACACACCTACAACACATGACTTTAAGCCACAACACAAGACAATGTTAACAACTACATGACACTATTCCACCATCCAAAACACATGAGCACCACTCCACAACCACATGACTTTATTCATTAACACAAGACACTGTTTACAATACATGATTATTTCCACAGCACGTGACATTATTTACAACACATGACGCTATTTTACACACATTTATTACTATTGGACAACACAAGTGACATTTTATTTTAAATATTAATGACACTGTTTTACAATACATGACACTGTCTACAATACATTTAATAATATTCATTATTTCACATAACACATGACACATTCACACACACATGAGTTCTATTCCACAACACACGGGCAATTATTTCTGCAACACATTATTTTACAGCATGCATATTATTTACAACACATGATGCTTCTTCACAATACATGACATTATTGACAATACGTGATACTATTTACAATACATGACGCTGTTTTACAATACATGACACAGCCCATAACACATGACATTTCATAATACATGACATTATTTCATTATTACACACATGATATCATTTTACTATTTCACAACATGACACTATCTACAACACACGACATTATTTCACAAATACATGACTTCTAAATACAACACAAGCACATTGCCACAACACATGACACTATTTACTACTTCATAAATACATGACACTTTATTTCACAACATGACTTTATATTTTACAACACAAGACACTGTTTCATAAATACATGACACTATTTACTACTTTACAACACATTTAGACATTATTTACAATACATGATAGTATTCTTACATAAATACATGACATTCATTAACACATGACATTTTGCTCTTCTATTAAATACATTTATTAATTATTTTATTAAATACATGACTTTTATTTCATTAAATACATGATTTTATTGACAACACATGACACATTTCTGTTTTTACAATACATAGCATTATTTCACAAATACATGATATGCTTCATAAATACATGACATTGCTTCATAAATACATGACATTATTTACAATACATGACATACTTTACAGCATGGCACACAATACATGACATTATTTACAATATGACACAGCCCATAAATTTATGACATTATTTACAACATATTTATTACTATTTCATAACATATTTATTAATGTTTTACAAATATTAATACTCTTAGTTCACAACACATGACACATTCACAACACATTTACAATTACATGATAATATTTTTACAATACATGACTTTACTCCACAATACATGACATTATTTCAAATACAAGACAATTATTTCAGAAATACAATTTTTATTTTACAATACATGACATTGCTTCATAACATATTTACTTTATTCATTAATAACATATGACATTATTTTCCACAACACATGACACTATTTTGTGAAATACATGATATTACCTACAACACATTTGACTTTATTTCACAATACATGATATTATTTCCACAACACATACGACTCTCTACTCCACAACACATGACATTATTTTATTAAATACATGACATTATTTTACAACACATGACTTTATTTTACAATATTATACTATTTACAACATTAATGACTTTATTCATTAAATACATGACACAGTATACATAACATATTTATTTTACAGTTACATACACAACACATGACACAGCCTACAACATGACACACATAAGCACATGACACAGCCATAAATACATGACATATTTCATAACACATGGCATTGCCTTACAACATATGACATTGTTTACACATACACATTATTTACAATATATGACATTATTTTAATAAATACATGATATTTACAATATAATACTGTTTACAATATGACATTGTTTACAAGACATTTATTACTATTTTACAATACGTGATATTATTTACAATATTATGAGATTGCTTGGTAACAGAATACTTGTTTACAATTCTGACTTTATTTTACAACATGACTTTTAACATTGATGATTACTATTTTAGAATACGGGTTTCTATTTCCACAACACACGACTATTCATCAACACATGATAATTATTTCTGCACATTAATGACAATTATTCACACACACGACAATTATTCACAACACACGACACTTCACTATTTCACACGAGAATGTTTCATACATTGACATTGCTCTGGTTAAATATTACGATACATAATAACACATGATGGGCTATTTACAACACATACATTGGTTTCACAATACATGATAATATTTCATAAATACATTTATTCTACTCATTAAATACATGACAATTATTTTCACAATATTTTTCACTACAAATATATGAAATGTTAACAATACATTTACTTTTATTTTCATAATACATGATATACTTAAAATACATGACATTATTTCAGAATATTTACTATTTTACAAATATTATGATATTATTTCCACAAATACATGATTTTGACACAAATACATGATATACATTTTACAAATACATGACATTATTTACAATACGGCTTTATTTACACATATGACATTGCACACAACACAAGGCATTGAGCCATAACACATGATAATATTTACAATACATGACATTATTTACAATACATGATAATATTTACACACACGACTTATTTTACAAATACATGATACTACACATAGTATACATTGCAATACTTGTTTTTTATTTTTACAATACATGAAATGTTAATACATGATTTTACTATTAAATACATGATATTATTTAAAATACATGACATTATTTCAGAATATGGTTTTGCTTACACATGATAGCTATTTTACAATACACGACATTATTTTACAATACATGATTTCACTTCAACATGATATTGTACATAAATACAGCATTATTTACAATACATGAGTTATTTTACAACACATGACATTGTTTTTACAACATGTGATATTATTTTACATAATATTATTAATATTTACAATATTATTTATTGGTTATTTACAATGACAGTGATATTATTTACAATACATGATGCCATATAAATACACGACATTATTTACAAATACATGATAATATTTACAACATGCGATATTATTTCATAACATACGACATTGCTCACAAATATTACGACATTGGTTTCACAATACATTTTATTACTGGTTTCGGCTGCAATACATACTTTCATAAATACATGACATTATTTACAACATATGACATTATTTTACAATACATGACATTATTTACAGTGACATGACATTAATTACAATACATGACATTATTTCATAATAAAATGACACTATTTCACAACAAAATGACACTATTTACAACATTACGACACTATTTCACAATACGTGACATTATTTACAAAGATATTATTTCACAACACACATTACTATTTTTTACAATACGTGACATTATTTTACACACATGACACATTTTGTTAACACATTTATTACTATTTTTTTACACACATGACAATATTTCAGAACACATTTATTACTGAGCTGAGTTTATTAAATAATTTAATATTTTTCACAACACATTTACTTGAGCTTGATTATTACTATTACAACACACATTTATTACTGTTTTCACAACACATTTATTACTATTAACATACATTCTTATTTTAACATTAAAGACATTGTTTTTACATTACATGACACTTGATTTACTGCTTTATAATACATGACACATTTACAATACATGACTTTACAACACAAGACACAGCCACATGACACTATTCCATAACACATGACATTGTTCTTACACATGACATTGCCCACACACATGACATTGTTTCCATTAACACATGACACACTTACACACATAAACACATGACACTACCACAAGACATTACACACACGACTTTAATATTATGGACAAAGAACACATACATGAACCAGGAGAGTTGACCATCACAAGGACACACAGACACAGACACTGACACACAGACAGACATGAGAAAGACAGACACACGACAAGACAGACATGGAGACAGACAGAGACACAAAGGAAGACACACACACACAGAGACAGAGAGGACACACAGACAGACATGAGAAAGAAAGACAGAAATATGGACATGGAAGGAAGAAAGACAAAGACAGTGGCACAATGGACAGAAGGAGGCACACACAGACACACAGAAGAAACACACACACACATGGAGACAGGACAGACACAGAGAGAGACACACACAGACACACACAGACATGAGCATGGAACACATAGACAGACACATGAGAACCACACACACACACACACACGGAGAGACACACCAAGGACATGGAGAGAATGGAGACACAGGAAATGGACAGAGAGACAGAGACATGGAGAATATGGACTGTGAATGGAGACAGGACCTGGTGGCATGGACTGTGAGACCGGCATGGACAGAAACAAGTGAGCAGTGAGACTTGTGGACAGGTAGTGAGACGGAGCAGGGGATCAGAGACCACAGACACACATGGACTGTGAACGGTAGTGAGACCTGGACAGGCATGGACCAAAAACAGGTGAGACATGGACTGTGAGACCCAGTGGCATGGATCAGAGACCTGGTATGGACACATGGATCACAGCAGTGGACTCCACATGGAACAGACCTGAGCACAGGCATGGACACACAGGTGAGCATGGACTGAGACCAGACAATGAGACACACAGAGACCTGGTGTGAGTATGGACAGAATGGAGCAGTGAGACGGAGCAGGAATATAGACTTGGTGGTAGATTATATGAGACAGAAGAATTAGCTTTAAAGAGCACAGAGATGGAAGAGAAAGAGAAAGAATTGACTAACACACTTTGATATAGAGAGCATGAGGAGAGTAGATATATGGAGAGACTTGATGGATGTGAAAGAAATATTGACATTAAACATAAACTTAAATGAAGACAGATTTGAGGAAAAGAAGAGCTTTATATGTTTACAGTAGTATATATATATGCCATATATAAAATATGAGGAAATGATAGTGAAGGTGGACATGACAGAAATGGAATGAGCCAGGATGGTATACTTGATGGAAGGACACAGACAGGCATGAAAGAAACTTATAGAGAAAGAAAGACACATAGATGGACATATAGAACTTATATTTAGGGAAGGAAATGACAGGAGCAGAGAGTATGAAAGAGCAGTGGCCATGGAAGGGGAGATATGGAAGAATGGAATGAAAGGAATATATGGAAATATGGTGAATAGTATGGAGAAGAAGGTGGAAGAAAGGAAGGAAGAGGAAGGATAGAGGGACAGGAAGGATAGGCATATGAGAGAGAGAAGGAAGAGGAAGAGGAAGAGGAAGAAGAGTGAGGAGGAAAGGCAGGACATGGATATGGATGGAAGCCAGCACAGAGTGGAATTCAAAGCTTCAGAACTAAAGCGTTAATATTGCCGAGACTTTCACGTCGCTCGGTATTCGATGCCCGATCACGCATATCTTCGGCATAATACCGCAAATCGTGGTCATCCAATCGTCCACACTTACCACCGACGTTTCCAACAACCAATGACACATCTCATTACGCTATCGCACGTTTATCATTAAATGAATAGCATATAATACGATAACAGCCACGGGCGGCCGTTCATAAATTAATTACCAGAAACTTCTCTCTCATTTTTATAAAACCTTTATGCCATATTGTTCTAGTTTCAACCACGCAATTAATCATATGTTCCGAGCCCTACACTTCGCGTTTACGCTTTTCGAACGCATATTTCGTTAATTTGACATTGCCGATCATTAATTTAATGCGCAGATTAACACTGATTATTTGCGACTACATAGAATGTATAGAGAGCGTCGGGCAATATCAATCATTGCATTATTGCGAATTACTGGCGTTGCTTTGCGACTATCATAGAATGCAGATTGGTACGAACATCATCAAAGGCGATGCGTAAAGCGTTGAACAATTGCATAACGTCCGGTATACTTTAAATGCGCATCGTGATTAATGTTATATAGCATGCGGAACGAATTTACATGCGACGCGTATTTATTTTGATAGATGATTGATTGGTGAATATGTTTCAATACATAATTGGCAAATCGCTTTAACTGATTATAAAAGATCATTTCCAGGGCCGCAGTAATAAATCTCTTCGTCAATTTATTTCAGGCATTGCGTTGCGTGCGTTTATATTGTCGCCTTCGCCAGCGAAAGCTGATCTTCAAATCACTGGGCGCGTTGATAATATGAAGATTCTCGAATTAGTTTCAGTTGGCCTTTATGCAAGTTATTACTCGCAAGTTGAAACCTGACGTTAACGCATACGGCCTAATCGCGTTTAAAGAAGCGATCAGCTCAATCATTATCTGGTTGGCGGTTCATATTTGTCTTTCACTCGACATTTTGAATCGATAATGGCGTTAGCTGGGTGAGCGGCATTACGTCTTTGCAGATTGCGTCGTAATTTGCGAACATTTCATGCGTTGTGATTGCGTCACATTTGCGAATGGGCGTCGATATTTGTAACATTTCACGCGTTTAATGTCGATACGCAACATTACGCGCTGCGAATGGGCGTCGATTTTGCAAATACTCGCGTTGCGAAAAGCGTCGACATTTGCAAAATATCACGCGTTGCGAATACCGGCAAAAATTTACATGCAAGCTGCGAATAAGTATTATGTTTTAATAATATCACGCGTTGCGAATAACGCCGTTACTGCGAACAGCGCCGCGCGCGAATAGTTTCGTAAGTTGCGAAATAGCGTCATGCGTTGCGAATAGCGTTGCTATTATGAATATGCCATGCGTTGCGAATAGCGTTGTTAATATGAATAGCGTCATGCGTTGCGAATAGTTGCTATTATGAATGGCACATGCGTTGCGAATAGCGATTTTAATATTATCGCTGCTGTTTATTAATGTCGTTATTGCGAATTGCGTCATGAGTTGCGAACTATCATGCGCCAAAATAAAGGCGCGTGCCGCAATAGCGTCGCGCGTTTTAATAAGTCGCGTTGCAAATAGCGGCGCGTGCCGGTAAATAGCGGCGCAAGTGCCGCGAATAGCGTCGCGTTGCGAATAGCGTCGCGCTCAGCGAATACGTTGGCCGTCATGATTTACTTTACTTCTAGCATGTCATAAAAGTGACATGCCGATTTGTTTTAACAGTTCTCTAGCGCAAATATTATATCATAGAAACAAGTATTGCATTTTGAGAAATTACTACTATTCGATTATTCATATTGCGCCTGACTACCTGGCATTAACGTCACAATGTCACAAAGAGGTCGACTATAAGCCGCGACGGCCATGACACGCAGCAGATATCGGAAACGCCGACGATTGGCGAAAGGCAGATAAAGATAGACAAATTTTGGCGTTTCGATTAAATTACTACCGCCATCAAGATTTCTCCGCGAAGAATTGCCTTTAGCAATTCTCGCTTTCGCAAGAGGCGACCGACAAGATCGCGTTAAGATTTCGCCGGCCTGGCTGATTACATGTCATCGCGTTATCAATGCAGATCGATGTCCATGCTGCCGATCACGGGATTGTTCGGCCCGAGACGATTGCTTCATAAGACGTCATATAAGCCGGAACATTGCGCGGCGTTAAACAAAACAAACAAACAGTAAGATACCAAATATTTCTTTCGGCTCGTTTCACTTTCGTCATGTCGTTTCGACTTCGGACATGGTGAAAGCATTTCAGTTGGCGCTGGCGAGCTCATGAAATTGTCGGAAGACGCCTTCGTTACGATTTATGAGAGCATCGGTCTGAGTTGCCTCGACGCCGGAGCAGGACAGATCGTCGACATGAAGGCATTGATGGTCAGCCCTTTATTAAGTCAATTTAGATGAACAGCCATCAAGCAAAACAATTTCTGGCTCCAGTTTCATCGATGTTTCGCAGTTATTACTGAATATTGGCATTGATTGCCGTCATTTCGACCAGCATCATTGGCTGGTCAGCACTCGTTAATGGAAGAAAATATATGAAATGGCGACAGCGAACGAAATTTATCGCAAATCGTTTTCGCTTAAAAGAAATGAGCAAGACTATTTTATGATTGCCATGTTAAGCAGCCGACATGGGTCGAACGTCGCATTTCAGGCAAAATTCGCAGGAGCTCATTTCTCGTCATCTTCGAAGACCAAACATGGTTTAATTACCGGCCGCATTAAGAATGCGACGTTCGAATGCAGCTGAAGATTGAGTATTTCAGTCACGAGGCAGAAATTCTTTAATATACGCCAGCTATACAGATCATTTTGTGAAGTTATTGCGCCAGTCGAGATTGGGCTTCACAGCTGCGCATAATATTAATCCCTTCTTTGCGTAATTTCGCGCGTTTAATAATGTATTGCTTCAAAGCAGACGAGACTTCGCGCGCGTATAGCAGCCAGTTTACGCATCTTTAGCAGCGTTCGTTAATATCACGGCGATTAATAGAAATGGGCCATTACCGCGCTTCATGCGGCGAAATGAACGTCTTCGGCGCGACGAGCGAACGCCTTAAATTATCAGGCTGGCTTTCATCACTTTCATTAGCGAACGCATCACGAAATACTCGTCAACATTAGTTATGCTTGCTTCGAGAGGCGTTCAACAGAGACGCGTTTCGGTTTATTTTGTTTCGACTTTCGATAACAAACATTGCGCCCGTACGAGCTATGTATTGTTTCATTATATTGGCATGATCAGATTTTCCGGAATTGAATATAACCAGCCGAAAATACATGAATACCTCTTCGTCAGATTCAATACGTATTGATCACGAACATCGGTACGAATGCCATTAATGTTATCAGATTTCGTTTTCGAAAGCGCAGATTTCAGTTATTTCGTATGGCCGGAGTCTCACTTCGGCATTTCGAAATCCTCATTATCGCTCAGCAAGATATATTTAATGGCCATAATACAAAGTCAGCTTATCACACTACTTCGGCGTAATTTCAAATATAACATATGGTGCTCATTTCTTTAAAGGAATTGCGCATGCATTAAGACGACATTGAAAAACAATTTCAAGAAAGCTATAAGGTCGTAAGGGCCCGTTATTTAAAACATAGACGACAGAAGTGCTCTTCGAACGGAATCACGATTTGCTCATAGACTTCGCATTAGTTACTGTTCTCATAAATATAGACGGTTGATTTTGCGACGTGATTATTGGTAGGCCATATAAAAGCAGGCTTATATAACAGCAGATTTATACAGTCAAAGCAGGCTTTATAGAATAAAAGGTAGTTTATAGAATAAAAGGCTTATACAATAAAGCAGTATTATATTAATAAAAGGCTTCATACACAGCAGGTTTATATTAATAAGAACAGTTTATTAATAAAATATACAAGCAGGCTTATACAATAAAGGTTTATACAATAAAAAGCAGGCTTATAATAAAAAGTTAATGACTACATTATTGTTACATTTATGAATCATTAATAAATACGATGACGCAATGGTTTCCGCAAGTGAGCTGCGCATAAACACACGCAAGGCCAGTCAATTGGTACTTCGAATAAAACTATCGGAACACATGCATAAACATAAAACAATAACTGTTTTACCACGGCCATGTCTCAAGGCGTCACCTGGAAACCGTTTTCATTCAATATTAATATAAATAAAAGAAGCCGGGTACTGATAAGATTGTCTTTGGTGGCGACATACTCAGTCTCTTTAAATGCTTCGAAATATGCCGATTTATTTATCGAAGGTTTTCTGCTTTCGGAAAGAGTGATCTGCGCATAGTTGCTGACTTTGGTTTTACGCCCACTTCATTATGTTCAGTTCTATTACAAATCGAAAGAACGAATTGCTAATAAATGGAATGTTCCTTGCTTCAGCGTTATTTTAGGATGGCGTACAACGGTTAAAATCTCTTTGAAGAGGAACAGCACGATAATTGCCGCAGAGCTGCCACGAATATTGATTAATATTACGCCACGCTGCTCGGTTTTAAATCGCAAATTTCAGAGCTATTATAATTTCATTACATACCTCGATTTTCTCAATATCAGCATAAGCTGATCTCTCAAGCAAACTTACCGGAAGTTCGAATGCTGCACCCTGAGCGTAATGATTTTGATAAAGAGGCCTGATCGCCTGGCAGGAAATTTCTGACGATCACGCTTCATGGGCACTTCAGCGAAGTTGATTTTGAAAGCGGAAAACATATCTCGATGTAACGTTGCGAAGCGTTATTATGCATTATTTATCTCGTTTGTCGAAGGCGCCAGATTTCACGATGCCTCGACTTCGCTCGAAGATGCGGCAAAACCAGAACGCCTATCGTCGCTCGATTCGCGCATTCACGGACAAAACATTGCGGTCGAGGAAATGAAACAGGCTATCAGAGGAAAGGAGCAGACATGTTCGAAGAAAACACGGAATTTATTTATGACTTAGACGATAGCGTTATTTAATGATCAAATTGAATCCTGATATCACCAGCACGCACCGCGCGAAACCGACTTTCATCATGCGCACGGGTTTTAGAACGGCCGTGAGCCCTTTAAACCAGGAAAATAATCGACAAACAGTTTATGATATTTCACAATATATTTCGTTAAAACGCGAAAGCGCCGGGGACACGTCAGCAGGCATGATTATTAACTTCATTAATAACATTAAATACTCGAATAAAATAAACAGCGCGCTTCGACATACTGTCATTGGTGATCATTCACATAATCAATCATCACGGCATGGCTAATTAATATTAGGAACATGCCAATGTAATTATTTCAGCAGCATACATAAACATTACACTCGATTTCGTTACATTATGTTACATTAATTACGATGCATTATCAGCATATAACGCACATGATTGTTACTGATATTGAAGAAGCAATAAACAGCGACTCATCGAATGACAGCACAGACTAATATAATAAAATGGAGTCACAAATTAAAATGAGATAAATATACCCAAGATATTAATTACCAGTTCGGTTATTTCTCGATAAAATGATTTACTGATTGAAGATTGAGACAGCCGCCGAAAGATCAATGCGTGACGAGGCCAGCCGAACGGTTAGTTCTGAAATTTCGATGCCAGCAAACAGATACGCAATTAACGGCAGAAGCCCTCATTAACATCTCAACAAATCATCTCTTTATATGCTTCATTATACAGTTTATCGAGAGTTCCCAGCAGCAGCCACGCTCAATACGATCATTTAGATCATTACTACGACTATAGACAATATCACGGGAATGAATTACGTCAATGAAAGCAACAATAACAATCAGCGAGCGCAATTCTAACTTTAGCTTATTCTCTTAACAGGCGAAATTACATATTCAGTTCAAGATATGAGTTCAAATTCATTACTTCGGCGCTTTCACTTTGGTTATTTGGCACACTAAAGTTAATGACAACAAAACAATATCATCATAATACATGTCTATCATTTAAAAGTCCACTACTCGATTCTTTCAGCAGCGATTGCATTTCAGACGATTTGAGGCAATAAACATTTAACTGCATTTTCATAATTGGCTTCCATACTAAACAATGTATAAAACAAAACTATTGCAATATTAATAATGAATATCTACTCGCCGCCGCCTCACTTTCATATCATCATTTAAAGAAGGTGAGATAGATAAGCGGGCCCGCGTTTTGAAACTGGCCACTGACAGCGCAGAACGTAAACATTTCGGGAGCGGGAGTGACATGGGTAACGAGCACTTAGTATTTGCGGCATTTCGGTAGGCGTTATGAAGAGATTAACCCCATGCTTCGCTTCACTCAGCCGGCATTGCGTTTCGACTTTCGATTATTCGAAAATTGGCCCGTCAATAATGACCTCGATTAAACTTCAGCTTCAACACCACTTTACTCAATATTTCACAATTTTCAGTTTCTTTCACCAGCCTTATTTTAAGCTCAAAACATTATTTTCGCATTGAACACGCGCATAATAAACCATATTTTCATTACGGCAAGATCAGTCTTTCGCGACACGGTCTTTACATATCGATGCCGATCGGTATTGGCCAGTTCAAATTTTCGAGGAAATAATATATTTTCAGCAGAGATTCGGCCGTACTACACTAAACACGAAAAGATTGATGATATTATCATAAGATTGCCACCATCAATACTGGGGCCCTGGAGCAATGAGTTAAAGAGAAACTATATTTAAAGAATAAGAGCCCGAAATATTTTTCAAATTAGCAAAACATGCTAACATTTCGGACATCAAATTTATTTCATATACAAATTAACATACTACAGCAAAATTATATAATAACATTGCCACAGCGCATGCAATAGAATTGCCTCTAGTTCGCCTGGCCGAAATCGCCTCGATATTAGTTTGAACGGCTCGATATTATTTACCGAAATCGCTCGATATTTCGGATTCCAAAACCGCTCGGTAAATATTTACATTGACAAATGACAAAGATCACTGCGAAAACAATACTAAAAGTAAAACGCGTACTTCATTATTTCGCTGCATCAAAACCAGAATTGACATTACCCAATACAAGACAAGCATAACTAACATAATGAATTGTTTCCCCACTTTGTTATGCCTAAGTTTCAAGTAACGAATGACGCGGCGTACAGTTCGGACAATACCGTTTCGACTGCTCGGACAAATACCTATACTGAAATATTCATTATCATATGATAAACAATTGTCATTCATTATGTCTTTGTTTTGCAGGATATACTGAACAACATTAGCATCATTACCAAAACCGACGATGCTAAGATATTACGGGCACATTTCAGCCCGGACGGGGATATTTTCGGTATTATATAAGCGGCGCGCTTTTAATGTTGTTCAAGTACATCGTCACGATAAACACCGTTATTTCAGCAGCAATGCATAGCAAGGTTTATGATTCACAACAGTTGGCTCGAATTAGCTTCTTATATAATCAGCAAAAGCATTTTGAGCAAGCCTTTTGCATTATATATATATTGAATGAGCAGTATTGGTATTATGAGAAGAACATGCGAACATTTACATTGATGTAAAAATGCTTATGAAGAATTTAAACTAGATTTCGTCATTTTCGCGTCAAACATTTTTACCATTGTTCGGCAGAACAGGTTTATCGCTTACGCGTTTTCGGTACTCTGCTTACAGTTACATATTCATCTTCGGAGTGCTCTGGCCACTTGCCAGCAATAAGAGTCAATAATATCATTAGCGTACAGAAATTCACGTTTGAAATTTCGATTTCTTTCGATAAAATGCATGTACATTTTTGCGGCGAGACATTAGGCAAAGCAGGAGACATGAATATTGCGGCTTCACTATCGACATGCTTTTCTTTACTTTATTTTGTCAGGAATTTGTTTCTCGAATTGATTGTATTAAAACATACATTTTGACCAGGAATATCTCTTGACATGATACGTCACAACATCTCTTAATAACAAGTACCTGGTACAATGACATACACTTTCACCTGGTTTTACGCGACCAATGATCAAGTATCGTCGAATACCTCATCTTTGGCGAACAATACGCCATCAATATTGAACATGACTTTCAGCCCATGCTTCTGGCATACAGTCAGAAGCCATAATGACGACAATGCTCTTTTCGCCATGCTTCATAAATATGTTATACCTCATTTATATAGCAGTTTATATTCTCAAATATAGCAGATACAGCAAACCATGAAGCAGAATACAGTTGGCATTTTGTCAAACATTTAGCCGAAGTGATTAGACTTTCATTTATTAGCTACGAAGCAAATACATATTACATTACTTTCATTGCTCGCGAAGTCGTTATACATGTTCGTTATTGCCGCGTTTCAAGCGGTTTCAAAGATTGAAGCTCAGCTTCATATCTTCTTTACGACTCGACATTTTTCGGAGAATATTCGCCTTTCGACTTCGTCATGACAGCGACATTGCAGCGCATTGACCAGCGAAATTTTGCAGCATTGCCGTCGATGTCAATGTCGCGGATGAGACGTTAGCTGCCTTCGGTGCTTTGTGACTCCGTATGCATGCGGTTTCGCCAATAGAAGGATCATACACAATGTGATAAATATGAATATTGCGTTCACGGGCATGATTGTTGCCAGCCAGCTTACGAAAACATGAATAAAGTTACTGCAATACTGATGCATATTACATTTAGACTTTATTGAAAATATTGCACATGCGCTTATGAATTACCGATTACGACTCGGAATAATTACAGCAAAATTTCTGAATTTAATTATATAATATGTACATTTCAGTTGCTGATTGCATAAGAATATATACTACATTTCTTTTACATTTGGTACATGTATAATTTAATTTTACATTATTATGATCTGGTGGTTTTCATAAAGTTCTGCTCAAATATGAATTGACATTCATTGGAAGAATGATAGGTAGTTACTAGCTCAGGTCTGTTTCGTCTGAAGTTATTTACTTAAAAATGCCGTTTCTTGGCCAGTTGCCATTGCTTTCATACTTACCTCACAGGTGTAAGCATAACTGTTCGGAGAATGGGCGGCGGGTTAATTGGCTCATGGTTGTGCCCACTTTACATCTTTCGGTCGATTCACGCAGCATTGGCGATCGTATTGACATTTAGCGGTTCGGCAAGACGGCTGAAACAAGCGGTTTATCATTTCACCTCTTTTACTTTAATATCTACATAAATGACTTTAACGATGATTAATGATTTATTTATCGGCTTTTCCTTTGTCATAACGACAAGACTGCTGGAGCAGTTCGCCTATGCTGACGATTGGCCTTACATGCCGAATCGAAAGACTTCGAATCTCTTTATTGCCAGATTTCAACAGCCGGCGGAATTAATTAATCGATGACGGTCTAAAGGAAAATTCCGAAGATTCTTCAGACTGGCATCGGACGTCTTCGGCATTTCTATTACGTTTCTTCGCGGCGATGACATTTTAGAGATACTGATTAAATTTTAATGAGCATACTTTGACTACACCGAATGGCAAAGGCGCGGGTTATCAGCTAAGAGCTTTCAGCAATGTTTCATTTCATGTGGTGCCGTGGCGCGGGTACGAATCGGGTTAAAGAGTTGTACTGGCGATTCAGCGGGCTTGAGGCGATCGACGAGCCTGGCTTCCGCATCAGGCGTAAAACTTCGAGTCAATTCTTGTGCAGTGCAGACAATTCTTTTCAGCGTCACAATTTCGCAAGTGCGCATATACCCCGTGCATTTCTGAAAGAACTCCACGAATTCTTTGGCATATGACCAGATGTATAATAATACGACGCGTTAAACACTCAGTTGCGGCATAGCAATGCGTGCGAACATGGACAGCAGCCGGTGTCTTTGTGCCCATTTCAGCCGTGAATGGTTACTGCAGCGACGGGGTTAAGTAATTCGCGGCGTTCTTTGCGGCATAAGAGCATTATGATCTTTCAGGAATGGAGATTGACAATACGATGTGCCGCTGAGACGGACATTCAGCGAACGAGGGAAAAATCAACGGCTTTGAGCAGCCGAGCCGATGACATCGCCAGCCATACAAATATTATACAGTAATAATGTATTGGAATGGAGATCGACACCAGTTAATAAAGTTATACGACTCGCGGCGGTCATCATCCCATTACGCCAGCGCATCGGGAACGCAATACGTCTTCCATAAACACGTTAGCAGCGGAAGGATGTTCTTCTTCACCGCGACATTTGCAGCGGGCGGAGATATACCGGCCCTCGACGTCTCGGCAGCGATGCGACGCCTCATATATGCGACTTCGCAATACGGACATTTCTTCCCGACAGATCAACTCAACATACATTAAGTTATATTCACCAGTGGGTCATTGACGTCACGAAACTATCGCGTTGTGATCATTACGAATGCGTTTCATCATCTCCCGCGTGAAATACATTATTAAATATAGTACGTACATACGTAGTTCGCCGCGTTATATTGTCATTGCCGGCGGACGCAATTACTGACAACATTATTACTACCTACACCGCAGTTTCGCCGGAATAGACTGGGAAATTCCGAAAGAGGGCGGCAGAATTTATCAGCGCCATTCTCAAATGTTATGCTTTCAGGCTAGGGCATTAGCTTTGGCGACTGAATTTCGCCATAGTTCTGTACACAGTTTCAAGACAGCAGCTCGCCATATGCCTTATGCCATTGAAGTTTCGCGACGTTCGCCATGCTTCTGGTGTTATTAGTTTCGCGACTTCATTCGCCATAAGCTTGCGCTATCAGCTCGGCGACGTATCGATACTGGTGCCATCAGCTTCGCGACGTTCGCCATAAGTGCTCAGGGCATTAGTTTTGCGATCATATTTCCGCCATATGCCCAGGCATTAGCTCAGCGACGGTACCACATAAGCGTTTCAGGCATAGCCTTTTGGCGACGTTTTCGCCATATGCTTCCAGGCATCAGTTTCGCGACTTATTTCGCCATAAGCGTTCTTTATGCTATTAAGGTTTTGCGATCGCGAGTTTTGCCATAGCTTTCAGGGCATTAGTTTGGGCGACGTATTTCACATAAGCTTCAGGCATTAGTTTTCGGCGACGTATTCATAGTTTCAGGCATTAGTTTTGGCGACGTTCTCGCCAGAAGCTTCAGGCATTAGTTTTCGGCGACCGTGCTCACATAAGCGTTTCAGGCATAGTCATGACCGTACCGCCATAAGTTTCCAGGGCACAGTTTTGCGACGTTTCGCCATAGCGTTTAGCATCAGTTTTGGCGACGTTTTCGCCATAAGCGTTCTGGTATTGGCGATCATATTCGCCATGTTTGTACATTAGTTTTGGCGACGTTTTCGCCATAAGCTTCAGGCATTAGTTTTGGCGACGTTCTCGCCATATGCTTCAGGGCATCAGTTTTATGACTGTTTTCACATAAGTCGCGGCACGTTTTGGCGACGTTACAAGCGTTTCAGGGCATTAGTTTTCGGCGACGAATTTCGCCATAGTTTTGCGCTATTAGTTTCGGCGACGTTTTCGCCATAAGCTTCAGGCATTAGTTTCGGCGACTTATTTCGCCATAAGTTTCAGGCAACAGTTTCGCGAGACGTATTTCGCCATAAGTCTTTGTGCTATCAGTTTTCCGGCGACGTATTTCGCCATAAGCGTTTTGCGGGCATTAGTTTCGCGACGTTTCGCCGCGTTTCAGGCATCAGTTTTCGGCGACGTGCTCGCCATATGTTTGCGGGCATTAGTTTCGGCGACGTTTCGCCATAGCGCCTTATGCTAACAGTTTCGGCGACGTATTTCGCCATAGTCTTCATGCTACTGTAGTTTTCGGCGACGTATTTGCCATAGTTCATAAGCATTAGTTTCGCGACGTTTTCGCCATAGTTTCAGGGCACAGTTTCGCGACGTTCTTCATAAGCGCTCTGCTATCAGTTTTGGCGACGTTTCGCCATAGTGCTCTGCGGGCAAGCATTAGTTTCAAGACGTTTCGCCATGCTCTCAGGCACAGTTTCGGCGACGTATTTCGCCATAAGCTTCAGGCATTAGTTTCGCGACGTATTTCGCCATAAGTTTGCGGGCACAGTTTTGCGACCGCGTTCGCTCAGCGTTTCGTTTCGCTCTTTTAGATAAATATCATTTTTTGTTACGTTTTGACGGGAGATGTTGACTATTATTTCATCTTCGAGATGCTCAGCGCGGCGGCAAATCAGATCTTTGCTGCCGCGTACCGATAACATTTTCGATATGATATTATTGAACAACTTCGAGCAACGAGCGGCGTGAGTTCTTTGTGTCGACATTGATTGCCTTTGACAGCATCTTTATCAGACAAATATGCTCTATGCGCTTTAAATCGACGACAACGCCGAAGGTGCGCCGTATCGAAATTAAAGCATACTACTTCACGCGTCGAATTGACGAACGCGTCGAACATGCTCCACTACGATGAATATATGCGTTTTTATTTCGTACTTTAAGTCGCGACTGCTTTAGCGGAAATGATACCGTCATCGATTTTCGACCAATACATATACTTCGCTAACATTTCGCGCGTCAAACATTAAATCGTTTGGCTGAGTTTCGACCACTTTGCTAATACCTCGTCTCTGGTCTAAACGTACCCCATAATAAGATTACTAATGAAAATCCTTTACCGTATTTTTCTTTACGAACCACGGCATTTCATCGAAAATTATAACTTTACGCCGATGACATAGCGGCAGTCATGTCGGCAATCTCGAATGCCGTAATGTCATTACTTACATTTACTGACTTCAATATGCCTGGCCTCGATTTCACTCACTACTCACTACTTCACTATTCACACATTACCTCTCATTCAAACAAGGTATCGCAACATTATTTCGTCAGCGTCGCCAGCCGTCAAATCAACGATTTTCACAGCAAGACTAGCGAGCACTTCGGCAGCGATAATATCGATTCGAGACGCACTTCGCTTCGGGAACCACGTGAAACGTATGTCTTGTAAACATGCACGGGCATATTTCGGCGAAAAGTGGTTAATACTCAATTTTAAGGTCAATGCGTTACCTCGCGGCTTCGAGCATGCAATATCTTTGCTGTGACAGCTCGCTTTCATCTAATAACACCATTATGTTTCACAAAAGGCGATTAATTACTGATGAACTATGATGATGCCAAATACTTCAGCTTCGTAGCTCCTCAGGCCGTGTTTTCGAATTGCAGAGACAGTAGCGATATTGAAGCAATAAGATCATATGACAGTTTCACGCATGATTGCAATGCGAAGCCACAAGAAAGGAGCAAACCTATCTTAGTCTAATATACGAAGAATGAGCGAGTTATTATTTTACGTCACGTTTTGAAGTAAATATTTCGTTAAATATGACGGGCGTGAACATTGTAGCCGTGGGGAATTGAACCGCTTCGGGCGCGACGAGCGAACGATTTAAGAATCAGGGCACCACGCCTCAATATGAAGATGCTCACATGCCATCGATAGCCACAATAGTGCCGATATGACTTCTCACATTTACAGAATATACCTGCATGTTTAATCAGTGAAAGCGGCGCAGGAACACAAGACGAACTTCACAGATGCTCATTCATGCCTGCAAATCGAAAGTTAACAGCCAGATTTTGCTCATAACAGCCACTTAAAGTTCAATGCTTCGCGTCTGGGTACGAAAACGGAAGCGAATGCACGCAGTACCAGCAACCAGTTGAGTCACACAGACAATGTGTTCACCCTGCCGCCAGTCGCAACATTGTGCTTCTGTCGATAGCGACAGCAATATACCGACCCAGCTATTACTGAA